>NW_024387524.1:0-85522 GCF_900408965.1 Simochromis diagramma
TGAACGGAGAGGGGGCAGGTGAAGATAAGTTTCAAAATAGTGGGAGCGATGAGTAGACGGAGAGTAGTGTAAATGTAGTATATTGAGGCGCGGTGCTGCTGTGCAGATTTGTGGGGTTGTGGCTCGTTGGACTTCCCGACCGGATTTTGAACTGTGGGCGGGCTAAATTCCATAGCTTTTTGTATTTGATGTAATCTTGCACTAATTCAGGCCATCTGGAGGGGTCTGGCTTGTTCGCCCAAATAGGGGCATGTAAAGAGAACAAAAAACCGACCGGAAATAAGAGATACCACACTGGTGGTGCTGCCCTTCCTGATTTTACGTGCTTTGTAAGAAGTTCCACCCTCGCTGAGCATGGGCATGCTCAAGAGGGGAGGTGATTGATGTGGGAGGAATGCTCCTTCACCATAAGTGCAAGGGTAGACATCATGCTAAGTACCTAAGTTAGTTTTTGACTTTGAGCCACAATGGTGGAGGCGGAGTGGGTTACTTTGCTGAAACAGATGAACAGCTAACGGGGAACTGCGTGCTAGAAAGGCAAGTAGCAAGGCATTAGTGGTAGGTGGTCTTATGTTTTTGGTAAGGGACTAAGAATTGGGGTATCAGAGTAGGGGTGGTGGAGGCCAATTCAAGTAGAAATAGAGGGCAAAATGGTGGTGTAGGGAGGAAGGCATCGCGTAATAGTTGAAATTGGTAATAGGCAAACTTAGAAGTCTAAAAGCTTAACTTACGTTAGTTTTTAATAAATAAACATGATTGTTTCCAGGCAAAAGAGAAGAGCTAGGGGTATGAACAGCGTCAAGTTGAACCCTGGGGGGGCTCCACGATGAAGTGGGTGACGGTGTGCGTAGGAGTAAGCAGACATTTGGGAGTTGGACGGTGAAACAGGACAGGGTTTCATAGCTTATTGTATAGGATAATTTTCTGCCCCAAAGGGGGGGAGGACGGGGCGGGGGTCACGCTTTGGATTCATGAAGTTGGGACTACGAGTAACTTGGGTAGCGATGGGAGATACTTACTCATGTCAAATGGGGGGGCTGCGCTTCTGTTAGAGCTTGATATCTGTCCCACACATCCAAAAACTCAGAATAAGGAAAGCTATTGTAATAGTGGACGGAGGTGGGTCGAAAGGGGACGTTTGTTAAGATTTGGCATATGAAATTCACTTTAGGTTGATACAGCGGTTGGAAATAAAGTAAAGTGTATAGCGTGGAAGAGAAGAAATGGGACCCAAAACGCGGGACTCACGGTAGCAGAAGTGAAAGAGGAGTTATTGGAAGGGGGAAGGAGCAAAGCAGGAAAGAGTGGGAGTGACATAACGTGGGTGGCATGAAAGGGACTTAGGCTGGCTGGAACTGACTGACTGAACGATACAGGACACCGAGGGACAACATGAACAGCAATGACACGGGGGGAACAGAAAACTTGGTGAAGAGCCGAGGAACTTAAATAACACAGGGTGAAGATGACAATACGTGGAAACAGAGTGAGTAACAGGGCTGAGAACAAAAATAAATTGACTAAATGACACGGGGGGATAGAAGAAGCTGACCGGGAAAAGCAGGAGAGTGAGGAACATTAATGTGGCGGAGGCTAAACTGAACAATTGGTGACACCAGGGAAAAACTGAAATCACTGGTCAAAACGGGACGTAATGAACACCCTGACAGTAAGGGCCACAAACGGGAGGAACCCGCCCGCAGCCCCCCCCTTCAACGGGCGACACCCGACGGCCGGGGGGACTAAAAAGTAACGCGGAGAAAGTGCGTATCTAGGGATGGGGCCCAGACGGGGGACGGGAAAGAGGGTCCGTGGGGGGGGGAAGCAACTATGAAAGCGTCGGCTGTTACCGAGAGGGGAACCAGCGCATGGGAAGTCAGGTGGGCGGGTGTCGGCGTCTCCATGTTGGGGGAACAATGTGCTGCGCGAGGGGTTGCACTTTGGGGAAAGGGGGGGGGTGGGGGGGGGGGGGGCACGAACGGGCCTACAGGACGAAGGGGCGGTCTGAGGCTTAGCCAACGAGACGAAGTCGGTCGTTAAGGCGTGGGCCAGGGTAACGATGTACGGAAGAGTGCAGCTGAGTCTGTGACGCAGACGAAGCTGAACGGGAGGCTCTAATCTGGCTAGGAGAAACAGGGGCCGGATCCCGCGATGGTTAAATCGGGTAAAACGGGCGCCTAAAGTCTGAGGGAAAAATGCTTAGTGAAGGGCTCAACAGAAACATAAGGTCTTGCATGGGTGCTGTGTGCTGCCGAGTCGGCAAAAGGGGGAAACTGAAACGGGGAGGAGGTGAGGAATGGAACAGGGCGGGAGGCGTGTGACAGGGGTAGTGGACGACTGGACTACAGGGCACTGGGCGGCAGACTGGACTACAGAAGACTGGAGAGGAGCAGACTGAGCTACAGGTGAGTGAACTGACAGGAGTGAAAGCTGAACAGCAGGTGAGGGAACTGACTGGAGTGGAGATGCTAAGGGATGAACAGAGGTAGGCGAGACTGACAACGGAGCTGAGGTTGGTGTGGCTAATGGCTGAGCTACAGACTGAGCTAGTGACGGGGATAAAATTACGGCTTGGGCAGGGGACAGTTCAGCTAATCTAACTAGGGATAGTGCGAGGGCGTGAAAGGCTGGGTCAGGAGGTGGATGAAGTGGTGACGTAGCAGGTGAACCGGTTAGCTCTCCCAAGTCTCTAGGGAGGGCAGGCTGGGTTCTGGCTGCCCTCAGCCTGGGTGCTGGGACAGGCACGGAAGGTGGCTGGACACCAGTCCCCCCCACCTGAGAAACAGAAGCAGGTGTGGAGGTAGGCCGGGTCGCAGCTGCCCTCCTCCTGGGAGCTGGCACTGGTGTGGGCGTGGACTGGGCCCCCATGCTGGTGGGAAATGGCTGAATAATGGGTGTGGAAATAGTGATGTGTGTGTGTTACTGGCAGGTTTATTGGAGAATGTTCGGGTTTTTCCTGCCACCACTATTTACAGTCTTTGGAGAAGAGCAGAAAAACTCTTCCCAGTCCACGTCCTCGTCTAGGAGGGAGACTCCCCATGAATCAGAAGTGGGTCTATGGTGCGTTTCAAGTGAGTAATCAGATGGTGAGTGCGAAAAACAGTCACTGGAGCTCACCATCGGGAGTGGCTGAAAGTAGTCCGTTTTATGGCGGCGTGTGCGCCGCTTTCTTCGGGAAGAGACAGCAGGCGGGGTACACAGCCGAGCCTCTGGCACGGGAGCCTCCATTGAGCCGAGGTGGTAGGCGGAGCCGCTGTGCCATGGCGAGGTTGAAGGTCCGGTGAGTAAAACGGCTGGCGGGCGAGCGAGGAGCGGAGCAGCGGGAGAGCGAGCGGCCGAAGCTTGGCCTGCGACGCCCACTCTCCGCGGCGAACGCTCCGATGCAGGTGAGGCAGCAGGTGGAGGACCGCGGCGTCTCCGAGCCCCGCCCAGAGCCAGACGAGTCCCCTCAAAGACGTGCTCCCTCTCTAAGAGCCGCCGTTTCCACCTGAGCTTCTCCGCCCAAATGGAGAGCGCTGCGTCCTGCCGCTCGTAAAGGTCCGAGTCCGCTGGGTCAAAAGCGTGTCTTCTTGGCACGGGTCGTGTCATTCTGTCAGAGGTTGTGTGTGGAGGCGTGGAAGAGATGACCCAAACGCTGGACTCACGGTGCAGAAGTGAAGAGGATTTATTGGAGGGTGAATGAACAAAGCAGGAACGATGGAGGGAGTGAGTGACTGACTGGCTGACTGGCTGGCTGGCTGACTGGCTGGCTGACTAACTGAACATACAGACCGAGGGACAACATGAACATCAATGACACGACAGAACTGGTGAAACCGAGGAACTTAAATACACAGGTTGAATGATGACAATGATTGGAAACAGGTGAGTACAGGGCTGAACATAATCTGACTAATGACACGGGAGAAGAGCTGACACGGGAAAAAACAGGAAGTGAGAACATTAATGTGGCGAACTAAACTGAACATGAACAAACTGAAATCACTGGGTCAACGACCCAGGAACCCTGACATTTATAGAGCTTATAGTTAGGGCTGGTTCAGGTCAGCCTTAGTTATGCTGTCATAGGACCAGCCTGCTGGGGGTTAGTGCCCCCCCTCTCTCTCTGTCTGTCTCTTTCAGGTTATGCAGGCTCAGTATTGGTTGAAGATGCAGTCACGTCTCCTCTTACTAAAAACTCTCCCCCTCTCTCTCACCACCATCTGTAAACACACATGTCTCAGTAATGCAGTTCATGCATGTTACTAACTAAACTTCTTCCCTGGAGTTTCTGTGCTCTCTCATCCAGCAGGTTCCGATGGATCGTGGCTGCTGCTGTGGTCCTGCTTGACGTCTGCTTCATATATTATTACTCTCTGACTTGATTTGATTCATTTATATTACAATGAAGGTGTATAAAGCATGACATGAATATAGAAGATATTTCATCCTAAAAAATTGTCATATGTCACAACCTAAATGATCCTATTTTGTGTGTGTGGTTGTTGTTTGTTGTGTTTTTCTCCTGACAGTGGCAAAGTGTGGGATGACACATGGGAACCTGCGCAGTTTTACACACAGTAAACCAGGCACCACAGGTGGCAGAGATCGCACAGTTCACAGCTTGTAGTTCAGCATAAAAGTTCAAAATAAGATATTTACTGTACAATTCTAACCAGTGTCAGTCTCTGTTTCACTCTCTAACTGTGGCTTAAGTACATAAAACACTCATGAATCTGATCCATCAATAATATCTTCCCTGCACTCGATATCTCATAGTTTTACATATCAGCCAACATTATTGTCTACATGCTCATAAATATAGAAGTGACTTGGCTATTGTAACATATTGCAAGTTAAAGCAATACTGCACTGCACGTAACATCTTGTATGAGGTGATTAGGGTCAGCAGTGCTGTGTATGGGAGCCTAAAGCAAAGCTAACTGCACCAGTACCAGCTTCACAACATGCTGTATATTATACGTTTCTACCTGTTTGTAATATGTCATCTGTCATGTTTAGATACAGTGACAATTGCACATTTGGAGTCGTGGTCATATGTGGTTTTTATATACAGGGTATAATTTTTTCTTTTAATTGTCATTTTTTTTCTATTATTCTTGTTTGTTTGCACATCATTATTGTGTGCATATTGCATATGTAACATTACTTTTATTGTTAATATTATTATTAGATACCAAAGATACAATTTGATTAAGGGTTTTCCTGTCAAAATGTCAATAAAAATGCAATTACCGTAATTGTCGGGCTATAAGCCGCTACTTTTTGCACAAGCTTTGAACCCTGCGGCTTTTAGTCAGGTGCGGCTTTTCTATGGATTGTCCATGATTTTTGTCATATCGTAAGACGATTTGTTTTGCTTGTTCCGCTGTTGTACGGCACTACGTTGCCTGGCGGAAGGGCATGTGATCAGACACATGCCCTTCCGCCAAGAGTGGTATGTTGGTCACGTGTCCATCCACCAGGCAACATAGTGCCGTACAAGTAGCGCGAAAAACAAACTTCAAATTAATGCTACGCGTTCAGCGGGAGTCGTGGATGACGAGCGGCAATAAACTTGCGAAAAGCAAGTTATGCTGAACTCCGCCATTGGATTCTGACAGCGTGGAAAAGTGTGAAAACATCCACGATCACCAACGGATTTGAAGGGCTGGACTGCTGCATGATGGAGAGGAGGACACTGCAATGGCTCTTCAGAGGGTGTTCGACTCTGACTCTGACACTGACAACGAGGATATCTTTGGTTTTGTAAGTGACAACGAAGGAAAGAAGCTGAGAGTGGATGACGAAGCCACCCTGAGCCTGTTCATCTCCGACACTGGAGAAGAGGACTTTGGTGGTTTTAGTGCGCAGGAAGATGGTGGTGAATGACTGACTTTTCTTCTTGATAAAGCCGTGTCACTGCACCTGAGCCTAAAAGGTAGTCCGGATCTATTTTCTGGTGTGCTGTAGGTTATTGTTATGTACTACATTTGTTACTCATTTATGAAGCACAGTACATGTTTCGTACTTGTAATTACTGCTACTTGTGCATATACCTAAAAAGTTATGCAAATATGTACCCATAACTTGTTTTTCAAAATATTAATAAAAGGGGTGTGTCTCCAAACAGCCATCTCTTTCCTGACTGAAGGAAATTTCCGTCCCCGGTTCCCTCCAAGGCACGAGCGATAAGCAGAGTTCTGTCCTTTCCTTATAAGATTCCTAATTATTCAAAGTAACACTCAGGTATGCCGTTCAGCTGGGTTAGTTACGATATCGGGAGCAGTTGGGAGAACAAAGTGATACAGAGACTGTTCAGATTGCTTTCCCAGAATCAACTCAAAGGTTTATTTGGTACGCAACAGTTTATATAGAAAAAAAGGTTCGTGTGTCAGCTTTCCCAGTTCAAACCGATACAGACCAAATAAGGAAACGTCTTCCTGCCTTCTGAGCAGAGAAGTATCCTTTGTGTAGTTTATCAGTTCAGCTACAAATTATGATCATCCCAGCAAAATACACTCCTAGACATAGAATACAGAGTTCTTTCATTAGTGAATTCTGAAACAAACCACCTGGCCTTTAACGAGCCTTTTCTAAGAGATAAAGAAAGAGGGAGGATGGGAGTAAGGAAGTGGTCTCGTCTCTGTGGTGTTTTCGACCTTGGGGTACCAGCCTGTGAGTCTTACACATTAATTCTTGGGTCACAGAGAAAGAGAAAAACAACTAGTAAATGGGCCTTATTGAGTAACAGCTTCATGTATGATATCACTATAAAACAATATCCTGTAAATGCTATCATGGTATCAAAATATCACAACACTGACAATTCGCTTTGTGCATATTCTCTTACATATGATAAGTCAACATTGAAACACCTGCGGCTTTTGGTCAGGTGCTGCTAATGTATGTAGAAAACAGGATTTTCCCCTGATTTTAGCTTGTGCGGCTAATATTCAGGTGCGCTTTGTAGTCCGGGAAATACGGTAGGTTCTTCACGTGGACATTGATGCTGATCTGCGGACACTGGGGGGGAAAAAAGATCGAAGAATATTTACTTACTGAAATTCTTTGGTGAAAACAATTTGTGAGATAAAATCAATGGTTGTGAGAACACTGACCACATGGCAACTAGTACTTCGACTGGATGATGGTCTTTGAGGAATAAAATCTCCCTGTCTGTCACGTTTTTTCCAGCGCACTGGTCTTGGCTGAGGTTCACTCTGTGCATCATTCTACGCAATTAACAAGAAAAAATGCAACACCTAAAATACAGTCCATGATTAAAGCGTGGTGGGGGCGGCATCACAGGCATGGGCAGAAAAAACCCAAAACAAAACGTTCATGCTGAGCTACAGCTGTAAAAGCTGCTGGTCATAATATCAGTTTGGATATGTGGTGAGAGGGAAACATGAAGATGAAACCAGGAGATGTCCTTACTGAATCATCAGAGCTGAACAGGTGATGGAGAAACAGGTTTACCTTTCAGGTGACATAAATGAGTTGAAGGGAAGTTATGAACTGTTGCTGAGAGACAAATAACACCAGGATCCTTTTCTAAGTAGCTGACAGCTGGTAACTGTGCAGGGGCGGGTCTAGCAAAGTGTTGCCAGGGGGGCATGTAGGGCATTAACAGGGAGAGGGGGGCACAAAGAAATACTTTTCTTTCTTATTCTCATTTAAAATGTTTCACTTTTAACAAATAATTATCTGAATCTTACAACCAAAGTTTTTATCTGATGTAAAATGTATAGAAATCATACATATACCAACAAGACTGTACATCACTGTCACAACAGCGTTTGTTTTCATTCAAAGGCTTTATGGCTTTAATACCTGGGGGGCCGGTCTCTAGTCAAAATGCCCGGGCCGAGTTTTTGTCCCAGTCCAGCCCTGGCCAACAGGGAAACAAACGCCGACACTGCGCTGTGTGCCGGCGCACTTTTTCCATAGGCATGCTTCTAATGGTGGGCACATGAAGAACATGAGGGGCGTGAAAGCTCCGGGAACCCTTAACCAATTTCTTGTCCACCAGGCCACGGCAGAAGCAGATATGGTAAACACTGGTTTGTTTTTTTAAACCCTCTGGTTAAGGTTAATATGGGCATGTGCAGTGAATATCAGCGCTATGTGGCCAGAAGTGTGATAATATAATTTATTTTGTGTAATAAACAACTGCAAGGATAGATGATTACAACAAATGGATGACTAATACATAAAAGTAATACATAGATGAATAATGATGATGAGTTATGATGTGTACTCAAGCGGGTTTACAAACGGGAGCAAAAGCTGAAATAATACCTCAACTGAAGCCAATTGCACTAAATGCACTATATGTGCACCGTTACAAGAATATTTTTCTTTCTATTGTTTTCTATTAATTTATATAATTTTAAGTTAAGTAGGACAGAGTTCTTTTAAAGAAAGATTTACTTTTATTCTCAAAAGTTAAGCATGACAGGCTTCTGTTTAAGAAAGAGACCTGTTTTACTGTGTTAATGTTGTCATTTTGAGCTAAACATAAATGGCTAAATGATCATTTGTTTCCCATGTGTTCATATCACAAAGAATATGCATCTACTTAAATCAAATTCAAGTCAAATGGTTAAAAAAATAATTTCACACACAAAAAAAAGAGCTAAAAAATTCACCACACTGGGAAGGGTGAAGACAACTGGGTTTCCCGGCCCTGGCCATGAGGTGTCCCTTTATTCATTTCTCAGGGAGTTGGCAACCCTATGTGTACATGATCGAAATAACTTGAACACAAACAAACGAAGAGGAAGACCGCACCGGAAGGAAAAAACTACAAGTCCCAGCATCCTCTGTGTTTAGGGAGGAGTAGTGAAAGTGAAAGTATTGAGCCTCCGTTGAGAGGAGAAGGAGGAGGAAGGTGGAGCTGAGGCAGGTGAGCAAAGGCGTAGATTTTGCATGGACGGGAGGGACGTGTCCCCACCAATAATTTGATCTCTTCGAGAAAAGAAAAACAAACCCGATAGAAAGAAAGAAAAAAAACAATCTGTCAACGTCTCATTCACCCAGCGGTGCAGAAAGAGTTAAATTACGTTCTCTACTGGAGTCCTACGTCATGTGACAAATATGGCCAACGTGATTGGCTGTGCCTTTCAGGGAGCTCTGTTTAGTTTTAGCAGCGGCAAGCCTGCGCTGCTAGGGCCTGCAAGGAGGAGAGGTGGGTGGCAGCAAAAAGGAAGTACCTGGATATAAGAAAGTGTTTTTCAAAGAAACCTGTAAGTTACTTAAAGTCAAGCTCACTCATAAAATGTGTCCGTCACAATAACATTAGAGGCTATGCTAGGCTTTGGCCTACATCAGTCTAAAATTGTATGTAACCATGAATAACGTGTTTTGGAAACTAACTGCAGCACTATTAGTTCTCTCAGTCTCTGAGCAGCATTTCTAATTTTGATTGAAACTGTCAGAGAAAACGGCAGCGTCGAGCGAGCCAGGATATTAGTTTACAGAGGCTGTTAGAATTATATGTCTAACATTAAAATGTTGGTGACACAATAATTTCACTCTAATGGCACTGAAATATTCATAGGGTTCATTTTTCAGACAAAATATAACGAGGTAGTCATGATTTTGCAAATATTCCACCTTGTAGTGCAGTTTCCACAAATTGTTTTAAAAATGCACTCACCCTACAAACATCACTGATGAGTCAAGATCTGCACAAAGTGACAGAAACACTGAAGCAGCCCCACATTTTATTCTTATTGTCACGTAGGTTCTATTTGTCAAGTGACAGAAGAACCAACACAAAGCTCAGAGAGTAATGGTGACACAAGATCACAGGTGAAAATAAAAAACTTAAAATAACCTGGTTGCACAAATATGCACACCCTTAAACTAATACTTTGTTGCAGCACCTTTGCCTTTTATCACTCTAATCAGTCTTTTTGGGTAGGAACCTATTAGCATGGCACATCTTGATGTGGAAATATTTGCTCACTCTTCTTTGCAAAATTCACATATAAAACTATGAATTGTAATTTTAAATGGTTTAAAAGCAGGTAGAATAGCACATGTAGGCAAGTATACTTCTCCTTTTTTATCAAGAAGCAAAGACAAAAAGGGGAACAAAAGAAACAGGGCAGGGTTCGGTGGTTGAATCATCCGTCCCCACCAATGCCAAAACCAAATCTAAGCCTTTGCAGGTGAGTGTTAACATGAATATGTTTCTTCTTATGACATAAAATAATTCCACGCTGTTCGTGTCTGTGGGTGAAATGTGAGGCCGGTCGGCTCCTCTGAGCGCTGGTTTCCTGTAAGTAGAGAGGAAGTGAGTTTAGCTGAGCCTCCGTTTAGTGTGAGAGAGCAGGAGGAGAGTGAGAGCTGTGCTGAGGCAGGGTGAGTGTTAACACCGCTCTGACATTACTGTGTCTCTGTGGCGGGAACAACAGGCTCCGTCAGTGGAGGCAAAAATAATCAGACTTTGGTTTTTCAAAGGAAACAACTTTATGTCGGAAGTTCCCGCACGCTCATTGGATAACGATGTGTCAATCTCGAGCTATTAGCCAATGAGCGTGCGGCTTCACAGAAAGACCCGCCTTTATCACGGGACTTTAAAAACTACAATGGCGACAGAAACTCCGTGAGTGGAGTTCAGGGTGACGTTATGAAACTGTGACGTTTGAGCCACTTCCTGTTCTCAGTCCCAGCGTCCTGATCACCGAGGTTTCTGTTGCTCTGATATCTGATATTGATTATATTGGTAAACAGGCTGTAGCATAAACATCAGGTCTGTTCTGAAAACTGTCTTTATTTTTTCAAAGTAAGGGAATATCTGTGGTCTGATACCGCGGGCTCATGGGCTAAGGACTTGGATTGACAAGTCAAGCGCAGATGATTGTGTTGTTTCTTATAAAGGCTTGTGTGTGTGTGCCTTCCTGTGTGTGTCCTTGTGTCAGTGGAACTGAATCAGTGTGTTAGAGAAAGTGCTCCTCTGCTGTGCCGTCATCGTGTGGATGCTTCTTTTAAAGTTGGAACTCATGTTTTTATGATCTGCTTCATTTCATTGAACCTTTATTTCTAACCATGAAGTCCCTTTGAGGTTACAGCCTCCTGGTTAGGTTTAGGCTGTTATTGTGCTTCAGGCTGAAATATGAGGAGTAAGGAGTGGGGCTGGTTAGCCCTCATGACCCTCACCATAACACATACGTCACAGGACAGTGTTTACCACAGAAACTCCATGAAATGATCAATGAGAACTTTAGAAACCCGTCAGTGTGATGCTTCCAGTACAACAGCACCTCTGAGTGTGTGTGTTTGCCTCTCAGACTAACTCCACCCTGACATCAAGAAGATGGAGGAAGAGGATGGAGCAGGATCTGTTGCATCCAGCTGTGTGTCTGTGAGGAGTGACTGGTCCAAAGGAAAACCTCCAGTGTTCAGTAATGAACCTGCAGCAACAATGTAAGAGAGCTGCTGACTCATTTATTCAGTGTAAATAATGATTTTTGATGCAATGGGAGAAGAAAAATGACAAAAACAGTTTAAAAAAAAAAGGATTAAAATATTACAAACTATATTTTTTTGAGTTTCCTGATGTAGCACAAAAATATATGAACATAACTGTTTAAAGGACAGATTTTACGGTTCTTTTAGGCAGCACCAAAAAACAAAAATACTATTTTTAAGCTGTTTGAGGTAGTGAGTCAACATGTCACACTGGGTCAAAGGTCAGGGAGTAAAAGTGTGATTTAAAGGAGGTTTAAAAGCAGCGAGTGAAGGAGCCTGTCGAGGTAAATCGTTCCATAACTGATCAAATTCAGTTGGTGGACCTCTGTGTGAAATCAAGCATCTGGTTCACAGAGAGGATAACCCTCAAATGGGCTGTACAACATTACGGCAAGCAGAAGAAGCATTCGCATGAAAGCTGAGACTACGGCCATGTGTAACAGCATCTAGTTGAAATTGTTTCTCTGAAGGGCAGTGGAGATGGACTGTGCAGAAGCTAAGATAACCTCTACTGAAAAAAATTATTGATCATTGATCAAAAGTAGACACACTAACGTAGGACATGGCACTGTCAAATTAAAACAGGAAGTGAACACAGAGACACAATACTAACACAGTACAGAGGGAACACAGAAACCAAAACCTCAGAACTAGAAAATCTTAATCAGAATGAAATTGTAACAAAAGACAAGAACAATCAAAACAAAACTACTGAGTCCACAGACTCGGGACATACATCGGCTCAAACTGTGGTCATAAATATTTTGTAGTTTTAAATCAGACTGTGTAGTTGTGAACTGAGATTTGTACCATTGTAAAACAAAATATCTGAAAAGTTTGTTTTTGTGTTCATTGATTTGTGTGTGTAAAAATGTAATAAATGTAAGAAACATTAGAACTACTTTTGCTGACACAAAGTTTGGCGAGCACTGCAAGTTGGCACTTTAAACCAGTCACTGATATAAAGAGAGCACCTTGTTCCAGGGCATCTGAGCATGGAGGGAAAGCTTTATGCAGGAGATGGTAAGAGCTGTTGGGACTAAAGAAACTGAGCAGAAAACTACAGACATCTGGAAACTGAGTTGTTAATTCTCAGTGGGATCAGCAGGACTAGCAAAGCTTCACCATGACAGTCATCTGATTGACTGAACCCATCCAAACATCACTTCATGGACCTTTAGCTTGTGTCTGTGTGTGGACAGACATAACATGAGCTAATTATTCATTACTCCTCCACAGAGTGGACCAGCAGAGAGCAGAGGTTTCCACTGGTCAGTTTGCACAGCAACATCAAACACACCTGGACTCTGTGGTTATGGTTTGTAGTACTACGTTTACATTTGTTCTTTTCAGTCACCTCTATGCTGCACTTTGTGGACCAGAGGATTGTCAGTGTGTCCAACATAAATCAGAGTTTGGGCTCCATGATTTCAGTCAGATTGGGGTGACTGTAGCTCAGGAGGTGAGCAGGTCAGCTACTAGTCAGAAGGTTTGTGAATCAAACCCTGGCTGGCAAATGTACTGGGTAACGTACTAAACCCAAGCTGCCCTCTGATGCATCCATCAGAGTGTGAAAGAAAGTATTTAAGCATAGAACAATGTGCTTGGTTGAATGAGGCATGTTGTATAAATGCTTTGTGTGCACAGAGTATCAAAGAGAGCTATATAAGAACCAGTCCATTTACCACTGGGTAATTCATATAGTCTTCTTTTCCAGCGGCTGGAGGACAACATCACCATGTTTGTGAAGAACGAGCTGAAGAAGATCCAGAAGCTTCTGAGTCCAGATCACCCAGAAACTTTAAAGAGCCAGATGGAGGACGAGGAGATGTTTGAAGGTGAGGATGAAGATGAAAGAAAGAGCTGCAGAGAAGCATTTCTGAAGATCACACTCCACTTCTTGAGGAGACTTAAGCAGCATGAGATGGCTGACCATCTGCAGAGCAGTAAGAGAATTTCTCTAAAGACTGAATATTGATCTTTCCTAATAGCTCAAGAAATGGACCAATAGACATTCATCCTTTCAGGGTACTGAGAGGTTATGATATTTATTGTATAATATTTATTCTGAATTTCTTACCTTCAGAAATATTTGCTCCACTCTGTAAACGTGAACTTAAAGCCCAACTGAAGAAGAAGTTCCAGTGTGTGTTTGAGGGCATCGCTAAAGCAGGAAGCCCAACCCTCCTGAATCAGATCTACACAGAGCTCTACATCACAGAGGGAGGGACTGCAGAGGTCAATGAGGAACATGAGGTCAGACAGATTGAAACAGCATCCAGGAAACCAGACAGACCAGAAACAACAATCAGACAAGAAGACATCTTTAAAGCCTCACCTGGAAGAGACGAACCAATCAGAACAGTGCTGACAAAGGGAGTGGCTGGCATTGGGAAAACAGTCTTAACACAGAAATACAGCCTGGACTGGGCTGAAGACAAAGCCAACCAGGACATCCAGTTCATATTTCCATTCACTTTCAGAGAGCTGAATGTGCTGAAGGAGGAAAAGTTCAGCTTGGTGGAACTTGTTCATCACTTCTTTAATCAAACTAACCAATCAGGAATCTGCAGGCTTGAAGACTTCCAGGTTGTGTTCATACTTGATGGTCTGGATGAGTGTCGACTTAATTTGGACTTCAACAAAACTAAAATCCTGACTGAAACCAGAAAGTCCACCTCATTGGATGAGCTGCTGACAAACCTCATCAGAGGGAACCTGCTCCCTTCTGCTCGCCTTTGGATAACAACACGACCTGCAGCAGCCAATCAGATCCCTCCTCAGTGTGTCGACATGGTGACAGAGATCAGAGGGTTCACTGACCCACAGAAGGAGGAGTACTTCAGGAAGAGATTCAGAGATGAGGAGCAGGCCAGCAGAATCATCTCCCACATCAAGAAAGCTCGAAGCCTCCACATCATGTGTCACATCCCAGTCTTCTGCTGGATCACTGCTACAGTTCTGGAGGATGTGCTGGAAACCAGAGAGGGAGGAGAGCTGCCCAAGAACCTGACTGAGATGTACATCCACTTCATGGTAGTTCAGGCCAAAGTCAAGAGGATCAAATATGATGGAGGATCTGAGACAGATCCACACTGGAGTCCAGAGAGCAGGAAAATGATTGAGTCACTGGGAAAACTGGCTTTTGATCAGCTGCAGAAAGGAAACCTGATCTTCTATGAACCAGACCTGACAGAGTGTGGCATCGATATCAGAGCAGCCTCAGTGTACTCAGGAGTGTTCACACAGATCTTTAAAGAGGAGAAACAACTGTACCAGAACAAGGTGTTCTGCTTTGTTCATCTCAGTGTTCAGGAGTTTCTGGCTGCTCTTCATGTCCACCTGAGCTTCATCAACTCTGGACTCAATCTGCTGGAAGAGCAACAAACAAGCTCTCAGACAGAGAAATACTTTTATCAGAGTGCTGTGGACAAGGCTTTACAGAGCCCCAATGGACACCTGGACTTGTTCCTTCGTTTTCTCTTGGGTCTGAAGACTAATCAAACTCGTTTGCAAGGCCTGATGACACAAACAGGAAGTAGCTTAAAGACAAATCATGAAGTAGTTCAGTACATCAAGGAGAAGCTCAGTGAGAATCTGTCTGCAGAGAAAAGCATCAATCTGTTTCACTGTCTGAATGAACTGAATGATCGTTCTCTAGTGGAGGAGATCCAACAGTCCCTGAGATCAGGAAGTCTCTCCACAGATAAACTGTCTCCTGCTCAGTGGGCAGCTCTGGTCTTCATCTTACTGTCATCAGAAAAAGATCTGGATGTGCTTGACTTGAAGAAATATTCTGCTTCAGAGGAGGCTCTTCTGAGGCTGCTGCCAGTGGTCAAAGCCTCTAAAAAAGCTCTGTAAGTTATAAAGTTTTTATTATTTAATTTATCGTAATTTTATTTATGATGATTTATGTCTTTCTTAGGCTGAATAGCTGTAACCTGTCAGAGAGAGCATGTGAAGCTCTGTCCTCCTCTCTTCAACTAGAAGACTGTGAGCTCAGAGCTCTAGACCTGAGTAACAACAACCTCCAGGATTCAGGTTTGACAATACTGTTTTCTGGACTGAAGACTGGAAACTGGAAACTGGAAACACTCAGGTCAGATATTGTTGTTTGTGATTTGACTTGAAATTTGCAACTTAAACGCTACATTTATTTTTATACTGACATATCCTTACTTTGAAATCTCTTTCAAAGGGGTTTTGTCTAAAACCATTTAAAACCAGATTTTTAGTCAGTTAAATCTCATTGAGTTACAGTAGTTATGCTATCAGCTGCTAACAGTCATTTGCTTGTGCAAGAAGTTGAGAAAGTGTCAGAAATGAACAGATAAATGACTACAGGGCAGGATAGATAAACTGCAACAGTGGGGTTTGACAGTGATCTGGTCAAGTTATTCAACTCTCAAAATGAGGAACTTCAGGGAAAAAACTACCAAGAGAAAATACTTGTGATTGGTTGGTAGATCTGTCATGGAAAAACACACTGCTATAAACTTCTGTTTTGTTATTGTCAAAAATCACTGTAATATAATCACTGTACCTGTCATGGTCCTGGGTCGTTGACCCAGCGTTTTGTGTTTATTCTGAATTGTATTAGTTTAGGGTTGAACCTGTAGTTTGGTGTATTGTCAGCCCTACCTGTGTCTGTCCTTGGTGATCTGTTCATGTCCCCGTGTTGTGCTGTAAAACAGTCTGGGTGTTTCCTGTTTTACTTTGTATGTCTGTGTCTCGTTATGCCCATTAGTTCCAGCTGTGTCCCCTCCTGTGTGCCATTTCCTCATTACCTGGTGTGTGTATTTATAGTTGGTGTCTGCCGGTGCTCCTTGTCGGCTTGTCTGCATTCAGCCGTGTGTCTCTGCGTTAATCTGCATTCCTCCGCGGTCCATGGTGTCCTGTCTCTGCGTCTCTCTGCCCCGTACCCCTTTTGTGTGGTCTCAGGTTTGCTTTTTAGTTTCCCCCAGTTTAGGTTTCTGTTTGTAATTGCTCATGCTGAGTTGCCTATTTTTGCCACCACCACCACCTGGTAAATAAAACATCACTCGTATCATCAGTTTGCTGTATCTTGCGTCCTCCTTTTCCTCCACACCACACGGCTCCCTCCGCCAGCCGTGACAGTACCTTTATATACATGTGTGGAGCAGGGAAATTATTTTACTGCTATTGTTAAATAATCATCATCATTACCATTGCATTAATAATAGAATCTGCAGCATTGATATTGTATTCAGAGGTTTAAACAGTGTGTGTGTCTTTCAGAAAGACTAAGTTGCAGGCTGACAGGAAAGTTGCAGAGAGTTTGCAGAAGTGAAAGAAGAGTCTAAGTTATTCTGAGAAGCAGGTTAGACGAGGCTATTTGAATTACTAGGTTATTCAAATTGTCTGTTATACTTTTATATTCCTTTACTAAGCTCTTAGTAGAGGTTCTTGATTAAAACATTTATTCAACATAGTACATGGAGTTTCAGTTAGGTTATTACACATAAGGATGAGCCTCTGGTCTGGTAAAAGGTCAGAAGTGCAACGGGTGAGATGAGAGGGCATGTAAGGTCAACACATATACACACACACACATTAGTTAGACTCATTTATAGGTGAGAGGTTGGTCATGTTTGTCTCTGGAAAGAGGAACAGCGTCTGGCAGGATGTGGGGCTCGTGTTCCAGACGAGACGAAGACAACGTTCTTTTAAACAGTGTTAAAAGTCATTGTGGTTTTGATTTGACGTATGTATATATTCTGTCTGTGACGTATGAAGGGGCGTCGTTAATTCAAACCCTGATGCTATAAAAATCTGTGTATGCTTTAGGTCGGAGATTAATTCCTGTCTGCATACAGAATGGTCTTCCCACGCGTGTATTCATTAAAATCAATTGTTTGACCAAGATCTTCTGGACCTGGTTGTTTGTACTCTCCTTCCTCAATTATGTGAACCTTAACACATGCGACTTGTATCAATGCTGCTGCCCTCTTGTGGCTAACGTTATGTTATTGTTATTTGAGAAAACATTTGAGAGTAACATGCGAAATGATTCAGCACTTTGGCTTTACCTTAAGAAATCCTAATGTTTATGTCATCAGTTATAGTTGCATGTATATTTATTTAATTCACGTTGCTACTCCTGGCCCTGCATCGGTGTTCATAAATAAATTTTATTTGTCAGCTTCACCCATCAAGGTCAGGGGGCGGGGTTAATGCTGCTCAAGTCAAAACCATTGCTTGTTAGTGTTCTTTGTCTCCGCTCCTCAGTGTCTGAGCACCCCGTGCTCGCTGCCCTCTTGTCTCCACACTCCTCCTGGGGAATAACAAAGAGGCAGCCGTCAGAAACACCACAATGCGGCAGACTAATCTTAACTAACTCGCCAAGAGACTAACGTGAAGTTACGCAATGATCCAGCATCGGAGACAGCTCCACCACACTCCTAAGTAGCTCCTCTGACGAGGCTTGATCAGCTGCAGGTGTGAGTAATTCTCCTCCGCAGGTGTGGCCAGGCTCCTGGCTGACACACACACACACACACACCTAGATACAGAAACATGGAAACAGGAGACAGCAGCACCAAAAACACACATATCCATAACTTCTTACTGGCCCTGGGTCACCCAGACCCCGGTCCCATGACAATTTCTCAAAACTAAGTAGGCCTACACACCAGGGTTTGGACATGTGTGGACCAAAACTATACTTAAACTTTACCCTTTTTTTGTGTGTCACCAAATACACTTTAATATTTTCTAGTCAAGGATGTAGTGGCATAATCTTTCAATATCTGCTCACTTTGTCAAAATGAATCTAATCATCTCTGATGATTTCAGTGATGTCGCCAGCTCACCTTGCGAGTGGTCGAGCTTGCAAACCGCTGTCAACGCGGCACACAACTTGTAAACCCCCTGCTGACTATCACCTCTCGAGTTATGTATTTATGTTAGTTTCAAGTGTTCCAGCAAAACGTAAGCACGTATTACTGATAAAAAAGTCCAAATAGAAGCAAAGTCTAAAATGTTAAAACAAAAATCCAAAAACATGAGGGACAAACAGGACCCTTTTTCAAGGCACAAGTTCAACAAACCGAGTCTAGCCATAAACTAGAGTTGGCAGCTGTGAGTTTTCGGTTTATGAAAGGCTGACCTGAGTTACTTCAATCAAGTCTGACCATGGTTACTTTAAGTTAAGACTGTGCGTCTGAAACAAGCATTAAATTAAAACTAACATTAAAAAGATGGTCAAGGAGGAAAGAGAACATTTTCACCACAGCATTTTCATGCTGTTTGTAGATAGTGAAGACTGCTGTTCAGCTTGCTCCAGAAATTATTAAACTGCCTTTATAAAAATATTATTAAACTGTATTCTAAAATAAATCTGATTAAGATCTGATCTTTGTTGGGGGGTTTTCAATAAGCAGTGTGACCCGTGTATATGCATGTCTTAATAAAAGAGATAATGTTGGTGTTTCAGTCATGTAGTAACTGTAAGTTTAAACTGTTCATCTTTCCACATTGTACCAAATGTTTTTAAATGTTAGTTTCAATTTAAAATTAAAGATTAAAAAAGTGTAACACATATAAACATCAGATAATTAAGACAGGCGAATGGTTCAGTTCCACATGTGCTCCGCTGACACATTAAACTTCAGTAAAATTATGCAGTTATGAAATACCGAATTTCCTAGAGGAACCCACCCGAGGGTTCTTATCTTAACAACTTTAATCTAAACTAAACTCAGGAGCAAAAACAGTAAAGTAAGTGACTGCAAGTGAGTAAGTGAGTAAGCTGTGCTGGTGACTGGATATCAGATTTCCAGTCATTTGAGCAGATAAGTGGCAGAACTAAATTACTGTGGCACACGTATATTAATTTAATTGAAGTCTGTCAATAAATCTATTTAATTTTAATGCAAATTTTAATGCAAATCCTTATTAAAGCAACAGGTTCACTTATAAAATATTCTGTAGTTATCTTAGGGTCCATTGCCCTTCCTTTTGAATCCCCTTTTTAACCCAGATCGGTCACTTTGAGAGTAAACACAAGCTCCAGCAGCTGTGCGCTGAGGAAACAGGCTATCATATTTTTCCGCACAATAAGACGAACTTAAAATCCTTTAATTTTCTCAAAAATCAACAGTGCCCCTTATAATCCGGTGCGCCTTATATTGACAAACAGCGGCCCGCATTAAACTGTGATTGTCACCAGGTAATGTGGACGTGTTTCCTGAATAAGCAGCATGTGTTAAACAGCTGACAGGTGAACAGGATGCATGCAGGTAAACTCGAGGGACCTTTTAGCTGATCGGTGGTGTCGTGAGGAAACTTTCAGCTCATTATTCATGTTACAGAAACACAGAGGTACGAGACCAGGCAGAAGACTTTCTGATTATTTGTTTTAGTTAAAATAATTCCATTGTTGTCTAGTGATGGTGTGGTAAAGCTCTGTGAATGTGTCCAATTTTTCCGGCCATTTGCTTCGCCCAAAGGCAGATCACACAAAGTTTAACTGCTTATTTGGAAGAACTGACATCTGCTGGTCATTTAATGTTCAGCAGCACTGCTGTGAGAATACCTGTAGGACACATACCAGTGGATATGTGAGCACATGCACAGCTGCAGGGCTAGAAGGGCCCAAATGAATTAAATAAATCGATTCTTAAATAATTAATTAAATGTGTTATTAATTGATTAATTAAATATATTTAAAAATCATTAAATTTGTAATTAATTTAGTTGAAATGTTTTAAATTAAATTATTGGCATTAAATCAATTATGTATATATTTAATTTATTAAGTATTTTGAACTTAAGAACTGGGCCGAGGGTCTTTCTGTGTGGAGTTTTCATGTTCTCGTGTTTGCGTGGGTTCCCTCCGGGTAGTTTGCACTTGTGTTTAGAAGTGCTTGTGTGAATGAGGCCTGTTGTATAGAGCACTTTGAGAACTCCAGGAAGGTAGAAAAGCACTATATAAGAATCAGTCCATTTACTACATGTCAGCAAAGTTTCATCTCCAACCACTGCAATATTATTTGTTAGGATCGCTGTTCCCTCCGGGTACTCCGGCTTCCTTCCACCGTCCAAGTCATGCAGTTTGTGGGGATAGGTTAATTGATTAATCCAAATTGCCCATAGATGGGAATCTGTGAGTGAATGTGAGCGCGAATGGTTGTCTGTCTCTATGTGTTAGCCCTCTGACAGACTGGCGACCTGTCAAGAGTGTACCCCGCCTCTCGCCCTATGATGGCTGGTATAGGCTCCAGCACCACCCGCGACCATGTAAAGGATAAGCAGAAGCGAATGGATGGAAGTATTTTGAACTGTAATTCATTAATGACATTTAATAAACTATTTAATGATGACTAATTGATTAATTATTGATGATTAATTTACCCTCCACAGGATTTAACCTCTATAGAGATTATATTTAATCTAGATCATATATTTTTCAAAGGTTCAGACCAGAAAGTTTAAAATTATTATTTTTCTCATTATTATCTCTTCAGATTGAGTGTCTGTAATCTCTCAGAGGGAAGCTGTGAAACTCTGTCTTCACTACTCAGCTCCCAGCCCTCTAGTTTGAGACAGCTTGACCTGAGTAACAATGACCTGAAGGACTGTGGAGTGAAAGTTTTGTCTTCTGGACTGAAAAGTCCATATTGTGAACTGGAAACACTCAGGTCAGCGTTCTTAAAATGTTCAGTAGATGAGGTTTAGAAGTTTACAATCTAAGGTTTAGAGTGACTAATGGCTATTTTTAACTCCTGTTTCATCTTTGGCTGCAATTTCCTGTTTGCATTTAGCTATTTTTCTCTTCTCTAAGAGTATTTGTCATGTCTGCAGGCTGTCAGGCTGCCTGATCACAGAGGAAGGTTGCAAGTCTCTGGTCTCAGCTTTTAGCTCCAGTTCTTCCCATCTGAAAGAGCTGGACCTGAGCTACAATAACCCAGGAGAGGCAGGAGTGAAGATGCTTGAGCAGCTAAGACTGGACACTCTGAGGTATGTAGATGGCCGTTACAGCCACAAACAGTGTGTGATAGATGAGGAAACTGGCTCTGTCTGATTACTTAATGCTGGAAACCAGTGTTATTTGAACAATCACACATATAGGAACATTTTTCCCATTCTGGTCTAACATGGGGTCTCAAAGATCAAAATCTCTGTCAGCAACAACTGTGCAACCTGTTCAAACTGATCTCTGGAAAGGAACTGACATTTTCACTCTATTTATTTATTTTAAGTTTTATCTGTGTGCATAGACCATGTCCAGGACATGTTTAGCCTGGCCCAGCATAAACTAGAATTAGGGGGAAGTTGTTTCCCTGGCTTAGAAAACAAATATTAGTAAAAGTAAATGGATTATTAGGTCACTTAACTTAACTGGCCATTTACTAAAATGGGCTATTTTGCACTGCTAGTTTGCTGCTTCTGAGCGTTTCCTACTGAAACTTGTTTGTGCTAAAATATCAAATTGATCTTCTGGACTTTGTGATAATAGTTAGTAGAAAACAACAGAAAAATAGAATGCAGTCAAAGTGAATTAACTTTGGTCGATCAACCTTGAAATTCAAATTATAATAAAAAATAATCATTCCAACAGAAAGCAAAGACTAAGAAACAAAGGGATGGAGCTGGTGGAGGAAACCGGGTCACCGGTTGGGTGTTAGGCCCAGACTAGTGGGTGTTTTTGACTGTAAAGTGGATGTAGCATTAACAACCACTGGTCCTGTTACCCTGCAGCCTGCACTGCAGGATATGTGTTGCAGCACTGAGCTCCAGAAAGAGCCTTCATGGTGGCCCTGCAGCCAAACAGCACTTCAGTCAAATGCTGTCAAAAGTGGTCCCAGAGACACTGTTAGCTGTAACCATCAATGACCAAAAATTGTGTCATTGTATTCAGGGTTTCCCTGTATTATTGTTATTGATATAATTTCTGAATAAATAAATTAAGATGACGAGCCTTTAAATGCACTTATGTTAGTATAAATCTACAAAAACAAAGATAATTTTCCTATTAGAAGAATAAGAAATAAATATATTCACCACATGCATCAAATCACAACCTCCTCTTACAAGAGTGAAACATTGTGATTGGTTGATGCTGTTTCCATCATTTATGTTTGTTTACCTTGAACAAATTTGCCCTACAGAGCATTTAATAATAAGAAGGATTATTAATAATTGTCTTTCTCTCCTGCTTTTGGTGGAGTGAAACAATAACTCCTATCTCCAGAGGTCCACAGGTCCACTGGCACCTGGTCCTAACTTCACCCATGTCTGCACCCTCACACTGTGGAGGCATCCTCGCCTAGACCAGTGGCTGCCCTTGTGAGACAGACTTTATGGTCACAAACAGCCCTAATGTGAGAATGAAGGCTCCTTTACATAGAAAGCAGTATGTGGTGTGATGACCGCTGCATTAGCTCAAAATATGTGATGCACTGGCTGCTGCACTCTACCTGTACTGAATCAGTTTTTGTAGCCAGTCCGAGTCTTTACATTTAATATGCACCCACTCCCTGACAGCATGAATGTCACAGTGTGTTGAACCTTGACTGTGACACATTTCGATGCTCCCTGGACATCGTGATTAATAAAGGAGATTAAATCTGATGTGATTAGGAGTTTTGCTCTTTTCAAGTTTAAACATTTATGTGTCAAAATGTTGGACTGTTCCTTTATCAGTGTGTAACAGTGTGTGTATGAGAGCCATGTAATGTCCATGTGTGCATGCTGACTGTGCTGCTCTGACCCCCCTCCTTCTTTCAGGGTGGAGCCTGCTGGAGTCCGGTGGTTGAGACCAGGTCTGAGGAAGTGTAAGTGTGTTTTTAATGGGATTCATGAAAACAAAGCAGCACACATTCAACCATCTTCATCATGTCAGGAGTCATCATCAAAGTGTCAATCAATGAACAGATGATGGATCAATAACTGCAGCTGGATTGTGTTTGTTCTCTCCATCAGATTCCTGTCAACTCAAAATCGACACAAACACAATACACACAAAGCTCCAACTGTCTGACAACAACAGGAAGGTGACACATACAAGGTTTCAGTCATATCCTGATCATCCAGACAGATTTGGTGGTGATTATCATCAGCTGCTGTGTAGAGAAGATCTGAAAGGTCGCTGTTACTGGGAGGTCAAGTGGACAAGAGGGGCTTGGATATCAGTGAGTTACAGAGGAATCAAAAGAAAAGGAAGGAGTGATGAGTGTGTTTTTGGTAGAAATGATCAGTCCTGGAGTCTTTGCTGTTCTGATCATTATTTCTCTGTGTGGCACAATAACAGGGGTACACTAATCTCCTCCTCCTCCTCCTCCTCCTGCTCCTCTGTCTCTAACAGAGCAGCAGTGTATGTGGACTGTCCTGCTGGCACTCTGTCCTTCTACAGAGTCTCCTCTGACTCTCTGATCCACCTCCACACCTTCCACACCACATTCACTGAACCTCTTTATCCTGGATTTGGATTCTGGGCTCGAAAAGGTGTAGACTTATATGGCCGTCCTTTCAAAAGACTATTATTTTGCTCTGGGTCAGTGACTCTGTGTAGTTAGTCTTACCTGTTAGAGAAACAGTTCAGTCTGTACATGTCTGGGTCTTTCACTCAGAAACACATGATGAGATTCATGGATTCAGTCAGTTGATGTTTTAAACTAAATGAGTCACAAATTATTATTCAACACAAGTTTGGTGAGCAGCAGGGCTCATCCTGCTTTTTGTTTTTGTGCATCATAATGATGAAATAACTTTGTCATGTCTGTGGTGGCCTTTGGAGAATTAAACCATCCTTTAGAAACTAGATATAAATGTCATATTTTCCAACATTGATATTTTTCTGTGTTTCAGACGACAATAAGAAGATAAAGAACAGTCTGTAAATCACAAGTTATCAATTCAAATGATTATTAAAGCCACAAGAGAAGCTTCCTGTTATTTGTACCACTCACCTGGTCATGTGATCCAGCTGTGCAGCCAATCATAACTGACATCACTTTCTACTTTGATGTTTCCATGGTGAATGGACTGATTCTTGTTTAACACGTTCATACTCTGATGGATGCATCGGAGAGGGTTAGTGTCTTGCTCAAGGACACTTTGCGTGCCAGCTGGAGCAGGCAGGGATTGAACCACCAACCTTCTGATCATTAGATGCCTTGCTCTGTCTCCTGAGCTACAGCCATCATCAAAGCTCTTTCTTAAATCCTCTCTGAGAGGAGCTCAAACACGAGGAAGAGACGAAAGTGAGGGAAGAGAGTGGACTCATTAGTAAAATGAAAAACAGCCAGCGTTGGTGTTTAAGACAAGTGAGGTAACAGAAATACTATATATGGCAGCGGTCACCATGGCAACATCAATGTCGGTTGCTATGTATTGTATTGATCCTGATCTGTGAGCCTCATATCAGGATATGCTGTTGTTTGTATTTGTTTTCATTGTTACCATTTTTGTGACTTTTTTTAAACAAACTACTTTTATCTTGCCGTCGTTTGTCAGAGAGTCAAACTACATTTGGTTCATCTTTCTACAATAAAAACATTTCTTCATCTTAATTATTGTATGTGCAGAGTTGTAGTTACTCACAGTGACCACTGGAGGCATGTGATCCTGATAGTTTCCCTGGAACCGTCCAGTTCATCCACATTAATGAAGCTGTTGGTGATTAACGCTCATCTGTACAACTTTAACAACAATATCAAACATTTAATCGCTCTACAAACAGTTTGTCTGATGTATAAACTGTGTCTTAAATGATCAAAGTAAATGTCACATTGAAAGCAGATTTCACTGTAATGTCCTCTGTTTGAAATGTTCCAAATATAATCTGGCTTGGTAATGATTTACTCATATATTGTCCACGCAGACTAAAGCAGTAGGAGATGAGATGGAAAACAATTAGAAGAATCTTTACTCTTTAATGTCACAAATTCCTCTTTGTATGTAACATAACAACATACATGATACAGCTGCAGCAACTGAGGCAAGGAGAGAGGCAGCAACAAGAAAACTGGAAGAAGGAGACCAACAACACCACCTGTGGAAATCTTTCCCCAATCAAGCGTCATCATATCAGCATTTCATCAAAAGCACACATGCTCCGACCTGACAATGCAGAGCTGTGGCAAAATCATTGAATCATTTATGAAACAAATGAGTGCATCAAAAATAAGAGTGGAGCTGCAATGAAAGAGAAGTGAACTTTCTTCAGTCAACACAAAGTTTTCCCTTACAGGTGACATTTAATGAAAGTGACGTTATTACCACACACATATTCAGAGGCAGTCTACAGGAGCAGAGCTGCAGCTATTCAGCAAATGTCTCCCTGCAATCCTCACTGCAACACCTACATGTGAAAATGAAACCACCTCTACTGTTCACACATGAAAAGTCGTGTGAAGAACCAGTTTTCCTCAGATCTCTGTTTTAGTAACTCTGAAGTCTGAACTTTTGATTTCTGCATCCTGTTTGTACTGATAACTGTCAGTGGATTATTTTGATCCCAAAGAAATCTTTAACACACATGTAGTGATGGGTACGGTGGCTGGGAAGTGCAAAGCGCAACAAATTAAAAAACGGCAACAAATTAAAAATCCACAACAAATTAAAAAACGGCAACAAATTAAAAATCCACAACAAATTAAAAAACGGCAACAAATTAAAAATCCACAACAAATTAAAAAACGGCAACAAATTAAAAATCCACAACAAATTAAAAAACGGCAACAAATTAAAAATCCACAACAAATTAAAAAACGGCAACAAATTAAAAATCCACAACAAATTAAAAATCCACAACAAATTAAAAATCCACAACAAATTAAAAAACCACAACAAATTAAAAAACCGCAACAAATTAAAAATCCACAACAAATTAAAAAACGGCAACAAATTAAAAAATCCACAACAAATTAAAAATCCACAACAAATTAAAAAACCGCAACAAATTAAAAATCCACAACAAATTAAAAAAACCGCAACAAATTAAAAAACCGCAACAAATTAAAAATCCACAACAAATTAAAAAACCGCAACAAATTAAAAATCCACAACAAATTAAAAATCCACAACAAATTAAAAATCCACAACAAATTAAAAAAACGCAACAAATTAAAAAAACCACAACAAATTAAAAATCCACAACAAATTAAAACGCAAAACATATAGGTTTAGGAATATGAAAAGGTTGAGGTGGTGTTGATTTGACTCTGTGTAGGTTTAGGTTTGGCATTTTTACTGATGGGAGGAATATTTAGTGACAAGTCCTAAGACCCGGGCGTTTGTATTGTTGTTTTTGTTATCTTTCAGTTTATTTTGTTTTATATTTTGAACAGTGCACTGATTTTTGTTTCTGAATCTTTTCTTTAAGCAGATCTGCACATCGGAAATTACGAGCATTACACGTCGGCGAGAAAATTGTTGTAAGTGAGTTTCTCCGCATTGAAATGGGTTCTGGAGGAAACACTTATGGGGACAATTAGAAACGAGAGTCCCTGTCTAAAAAAGGATTCAGCGAGGTAATCCGATCTCAAGTTCTTGTTTTTCTTTTTGAAATGACGTCATTTTGCTGAGGGCGGAAATCTAAGTGCGGCGAGGGTTTCCACTATCAGCAAAAGAAAGAAAGGATGAATGGATGAATGTATGAAAGACTGGAAATAAAACAAACGGACTGACTGGTAAAGGATGACAGGACTTGACTACGACTTAAGGTTAACCTCCACCTAGATAGAACAAGAGGGTGGATGAATTTATGTGTGTTTCTTTTTACAGGAGTAGAAGGATGACAAAATATTCAAGGATGAGTGAACTTTTAAATGCCATTTTTGTGTCTTGTGTTGCTTACAGAGGTAACTGCGCAGCGTTAATATATATATATATTCTTCTTTACAGCGTTACAGTTCTTAATGTTTTCTTCTGACAGGAGATCTTTTTATAGCACCTCTGGAATGTGGATGGTTGATTGCGGTCAATGTGCTGCTAATGTCTGCTTTGCTTTGGTAAGGATGGGGGCAGTAGAGAACAGACAAGTGACATGAAAACAAAGAATAATAATAAAACAAGTAATAATAACAAATAACTAATTTGAGGACAGTTTAACCTAGAGCTCACTAACTGGCCATTAGGGGGCTCTGAGTGATAAACGAGTGGAGTAACATTGCCCAAGTGTGAATAAGACAAATTGCGGCAATAATAGTGATTTAATGATTGGAGAAAACCTGAACATGATACTTGTCTGTTGTGCTGAATCTTTTATTACTCTATGATGTACAGGTGGTTGTAAATAAGTTGCTTGATTTAACGGATTTGCTTTTTAGGTAAATTGGGAGTTGAAGGAGCTTAACATGCAACTGCTGACTAACGTTTTTACACAGGGTTACAGCTTGGCGGGAGAGTGTTTTGGAGAGGATGTGTGATGTTCATGTGCAGTTTCCAGTGGGGAGATTGCAAATACAACTAGAACTATTAATTGTGACTAATCAAAACTAACCTGAAACTGAGGAGGTTTATATAAGGAGGAATTAAAACAGATATAAAATGCATCCGTTCTTTAATTGCAGGTGTGACCATGAAGATTTTTGGTACAGATTGCAGGTTGTTGCTCATTATTGAAGTGTGCTCATACAGGTAAAAGCTATATCAGGGGTCTATGATTTCGTTTGTGTTTTAATAATTTAGGTATGGCAAAATTAAAGGTTTTTTGACAATTCAGAGAACCAGTAAGGAGCATAACTAGATGATCACAAACTTGAGTACTATATTTAAATGGAAGTTGGAATTAAGAATGCCCAATTTGTTTGAGATTTGTTTACTTTTATACACAATTGCAAATGTGCTTATAACGAGCTGGCACTTAGTCTCTGAAGGTCAGTAGTCAACAACGTTAGGTTAGGAGAGCCGGCGAGGGAGGTGTTTTGGCTTTCTGTCTCTTACAGAGGAGGGAACAGACACCAGACGAGGTCACAGATAGGTGAGGATCCTTCGCAGCAGAGATCGACACAGTGACGGCCGAGACACCACCTGGGTCCAAGGCTCATGGCGTTTGGGCTCTGGGTAGTCCCCTCAAAAGGATGGGTCCCATTAACACAGCAATAATCATGAAGGGGTGGCGGAAATCCAGGAACACCAGACCAACGAGGGTGAATGACCAGAGGGGAGCTCAGGGAAAGGCGTATTCCAGGTCACAACACGGGTGGTAAACAGAGGCAGAATAATCCTCTGCAACGTGGCTGGCTCGCTCAGTAGTCTACCTGGCGAGTCGAAGGAAGAAGAATCCGAGGGCGTTTCTTCACTCCAAGAGGAGGTGGCAAGGTGGCCTGACAGGCTGACACTCGAGTCTGAAGCTAAAAGAACAGCTGGGTTTTGGGACAATTGGAAAACAACGGAGGTGTTGGGGTTGATGAGTGTCATAACGTGTTTGTTTAGTTTGGAGACAAATCCAGGTGTGAGTTGGGCTGGCAAGCCAGCCCAAAGAGGAGGAATGTGACCAGGAGATATTTTATTTTGTATTCTTATGATCACAGTTATAATCAGAAGTATCAACCATTAATCATTTACCATTGTTGAACCAGTTGACAGAATAATCTTTGAATCACATCTAGGTTATTTTGACTAGAATATAAATCTACACAGATTGTCAGTACTTTAATTAGTCTACTGTTGTTCTGTACTATTCTTGTTATTTGCTTAAAGCTGTTTCACAGTTCTGTAACCACTCAGAAGCTTGTGGGTCCTGTTGGACCCTGCCTTAGTTCTATGTTCAGTTCTGCACGTACGCCGGCCTGTAACTACATGCACGCACTTGTATAACACATGCATGTGTACACACACACTTAATAAGAATAGGAGGGTCGTCTGAGGACAGTTTTCTGATAGATATACTTTCACAAAAGGCACAAATGTAATACACACTTGTTTTTCTCTAAAAACTAGCAGTTCATGTCCATATTAGGTCAACTCTCTGAACAGGCCCAAACTGCTATCATGTCCAGTAATATCTAACTGTGAGGGCGTCTCAAGACAAGGCCCCTACATGGTCCCTGTTTGACACACACACACTTACAATAGATATACACACCACACACACTGGTTTTCTCTGAGTGCTGGACTGGGTGAAAACATCTGGAGGCCATATAAGGGGAAACTTCCTGAGCTCTGGGAACTGACTGTTACTGTTACTGTTACAAACTACAAATCCGCAACAAATTAAAAAACCGCAACAAATTAAAAAACCCACAACAAATTAAAAAACCACAACAAATTAAAAAACCGCAACAAATTAAAAAACCGCAACAAATTAAAAATCCACAACAAATTAAAAATCCACAACAAATTAAAAATCCACAACAAATTAAAAAACCGCAACAAATTAAAAAACCACAACAAATTAAAAATCCACAACAAATTAAAAAACGGCAACAAATTAAAAAACGGCAACAAATTAAAAATCCACAACAAATTAAAAATCCACAACAAATTAAAAAACCGCAACAAATTAAAAAACCACAACAAATTAAAAATCCACAACAAATTAAAAAACCGCAACAAATTAAAAATCCACAACAAATTAAAAAACCACAACAAATTAAAAATTGGCAACAAATTAAAAAACCGCAACAAATTAAAAATCCACAACAAATTAAAAAACCGCAACAAATTAAAAAACCGCAACAAATTAAAAATCCACAACAAATTAAAAAACCGCAACAAATTAAAAATCCACAACAAATTAAAAATCCGCAACAAATTAAAAATCCACAACAAATTAAAAATCCACAACAAATTAAAAAACCGCAACAAATTAAAAATCCACAACAAATTAAAAAACGGCAACAAATTAAAAAACGGCAACAAATTAAAAATCCACAACAAATTAAAAATCCACAACAAATTAAAAAACGCAACAAATTAAAAATCCACAACAAATTAAAAAACCGCAACAAATTAAAAATCCACAACAAATTAAAAATCCACAACAAATTAAAAATCCTTGACGGAAAGGGATTGTCTGAAATACCGGAAGTGGAGAGTGATTTCACGAGAGGGGGCGTGGCCAGGATTTGAGGTTGAGGCGCCATGTTTCTGGGCTGAACAAAGCGCTAGCGAAAGAGGAGCGAAAGTACACGGATAACACCAGCTATGGTTCGTTCTTGCTGTGCGGTCGGTTGTAAAGTTAGATCGCATGACCGGCAAGGGAATAAGGTTGAAAATGGTTTATCTTTTTATTCTTTCCCCACCTGGAAGCAACATGAGGCAGCTCATGTATTGGATGTTACCAAAAGAAGGCGTCTAGTCTGGATAGCAGCTGTGAGACCAGCTGATATCCAGTTCTCTTCCATCTCCAAATATCTGTTGGTGTGCTCCAGACATTTTCATTCCGGTAAGTTATAGATATGTTCATATCACTCTTTATCGGTCTTTTAAGTCTGACATCACTAGCCGTGTCTTGGCTCAAACTCCCAAGAGCACCTGCAGGTCCATAAATCACACGATCACTGTGGCATCACTGAGTGTTGAAAAACGATCTAAAGTCAACATTTGTCTCCACATCTTGTAAGATTTTCTGTCATGTGACCTGAAGGATGTATTTAGTCTCCGAGAGCTGACAGCTGAATTCAGCATCTTCTCCCACTGCAGCCAGCACAGTCTGCTGTGCTTGTATCACTGTTGTTAGAGCTGCACAAACAAAATAAGAGGCTTTCATAGTCCGTGTTTTATGTTTCATTTAAAAAAAACAACAACAACTACATAACAGAATTCACTGAGGTACATACTGAACTTACAGGACAGAAACAAAGTACCAATCCTATTGCAGTAGTATATCTCCAGTAACAATACCAGCATTGGTATCAATACTATTGATAACTGCATCAATCTGCCCACATCTAACTCGTGCTATTGTAGAAATTCCCTGTGAACTTATACATTTTCTCAGAAGCCTTCCCTCCGCGCATTACTGGTATGTTATTTATTATTTTGTGCTCCAAGTTCAGTTATTTCACTGGGGAAGCCCCGTAATGCCCACTTCTTCATTTCAGTACTGTTTGATCTTTCCCTTTAACATGTATGTAACTTTGGCTTGTTGAGATTTTAGCATTACTTCTGTCACCAACATTTTAATGCTATCTTTACTCTGTTATAATCATCTCTCTATCTCAGGCATAACTGACTGAGATTTCTTTGGAAAAGTTCTCACATTTATGACCTTTTTAGGAGCTTCTTGTTTTGTTTTGTTTTCCTGTCACAATAAATAACTTAAAAAAACAAAAATGACAATATGGAATAAAACTTACCTTTTGAAGAGGCCATTAGAAAAACTAACAAATGTATAATCCCACAGTCTGACATGTTGCACCATTTGCCATGTCTGTCCCCTCACTGGCTATTATACAATGCATAGTGTTAGATTATAATATTATTTTATGCCATGTTAGACCCCTAATTAAAGATTGTGAATTATTAGGTAGTTTTAGTTTGCATTATTCTCCTGAATTAGAAGAAGCTGATAACTATTGCATTAGTTAAACTGATTTGCATTACATTAGACTGCTGATTTATTGTGGATGAATGATATTGTTTTATGATGTTATAAGAAATACTGTTTGCAGAAAGTCATCGCCTTATTTGTCTGATTAGAAGAGAACAGAACATGCTGGAGTTTTCTGCCCCATCTCAGCAGGAGCAGATAAACGGGGAGCCAAGGTCGTAGCTTAGGCGCCGTGTGATTTCACATTTGTGTCTTTTTGTGGAATCAGTGTGTTTGAACAACACAAATTCTGCCTTTTCGAATTTTGAAAGACTGAACATGATATTGTTACGTAAGGCCCAAAATGGCGTCCGTACAAGAAAGTAGTAGCTCTAATATTGACCAGTAACGAACCACCACACGCACACTGTAATGGGTTACACAAGATTTATTTGTTCTTTCTCCGGGTAAAACTACTGGCTGAAGACACAACTCTGGCCAGGAATCCAAGGCCCAAAGCCACCGCGGTCAGGGTTGTTAGCCTGGTTACAAACAGGGGAAAGGTGGTCACTTGGAAGAACAAGCAGCCAAAACGTATCAATCCTGCAGCTTCCTCAAAAAGGCTTGCCACCCACCTTTTCAGGCCTGACTTCGTTCGAGGCTGGGTCTCCACATCACATCCTGGGAGCTGGAACTTCCCCAAAACTGGTCCAGTTTCCTTGTCAGGGGCACAGAGAGTCTCCAGTCCAGTGTTTGTGTTCCTGCCTTCCAGCACATCCACTCACATCCCAATAAGAATGAGTCCTCCCTCCAACATCCTCAGTTTATTTTAAAAGCAAAACCAGGCCAGGTTAAAAATCTTTTCCATTAAAATGTGCACACTTCATCCTGGATCTTCGAGGCTTCCCTGCTTCACCAGTGTCCTACTAAAAAACCAACGACAACCCCTACTTCCTGTTTCCTCTCCCCTTTATAGAGAAGGGCTCCAATCCTCCCCAATCAGCTGCTCCCTGTATTCAACTCCAAATAGCTGGCAGCTGGACTAGAGTAGAATCTCCACTCCCACATGGGTGTGGCCCACACCTCACATCAAACACAAAAAAACCACCAAAGCATGCAATTAATACAAAACAAAATCTAAAGAAATGCCAACCCAAAAGCTTAGTGGGGGATTCTCTCCATCCTTTTCCACCATGCTATACTCTGTAACAATATAAACAAAATAAATCTGATCTGTTCCTCTACAAATCTGGACAAATCTCAGATTCTGAAGTTCTCAGCGCTTACATTTTGTCCTCTCTACACTTCTACTGACAACTGACATGTGATGTGTTTGTACAGCTTCCTCTGTCGGTTTTTAACAAACTAACAAATTATCCAACAGAAGAGTATACCTTTGAGACAATGGTGTAGGTCTACTTTGCAAACTGAGAGGATGGATGAGATGATGGTGCAGGTTTCCAGTATTAATACAGTCTCGTTGCCACATTGTGGTCACCTGTCACCTTACTTTTGCTGTGGGAATTATGAAATGATTGCTAGACTTTAGCTTCCCTGTAGTAGCATTAATTGATCCTTTAGAAAATAGTTACAAATGTATTAGTTCCCAACATTGTACATTGCTGAATCATTATTTTTACTGAAAGTCTTTTCAGTTTCTGTCAAGGGGTTGACAATTGTTCAAACACAGTAAGAGGAAAATGAGACACTGGCAGACCGACTCAGAGTTTCAAAGACGTGCGCACGGGCGAGAGTCTCTGAGCAGACTAACACACCGAGCACCGTTTACTCGCTTTATTTATAAGGCAAAATGGGTTACATAGTACTTCCTCTTTCAACTGAAGAGGGGAGAGCTCAGGCATTGTCTTAGCTATCTAACTTCTGCACACAAACTGAAAAACAACGACACAGCAGTATTCATGCTTATCTGACATCGCAGACACTGAAGTAAAGAATGCATGTATATCCTGTCTTTGTCAAACATCTCACACACTTAAGCAAGGAATACATTGTGTTCTTTTCAACAGTAAGCTTTACCGTGTGAAAATATATAAACACTTGATTATAAGGCATACTTGTTTCTACTTGATTATACTTTAATGATTTAACTAAAATAAAAATTCTCTTAACATTCCCTCCTGATGTTAATATATTTCACATGTTTTACTCAATGCATAGTCACTTGTTAGTCACATTTTCAACTTGCACGTCATTCAGTGAAATAATTAAACAACAAGCTTGTCAAGATTGTCATAGAGATTTTCTTCTCTCTCTCCCACACTCAGCATATCATACTGACGATAGGGATCCTCCATAACTGACTGAGCCAAGACATGGTTTCCTAACATACGCTTGAACATGTTTGTCATTATGCTTCTCAGACATGGGATAATACAAGCATGAAAAGGCAAAATAGTAACATCACACTGAAAAGGGCCAACAGGCCTTTAATCAGTAGGGATTTCCAAGAGCCGCTCAGTTGTTTCAAAACATTCAAAGCATTTGTCATGTTTAATGAATGGATGTTATCAGGTATGTAGGTACAACATGTAGTGTTAAACAATACGCAGAGACCACCTTTCTCTGCGAGAATGATGTCTAAAGCCACTCGGTGCTGCATGACAGTGATGCGAATTGCATCAATTTCTTCATTCTGTCCTTGATTAATGCGGGTTGAAGCATTTAAAAATAATCCAAAACGATAGTCCAGGGTTTCTATCTGTAGTGCGTGTTTCCCTACTCCTATCCATGGAAACAAAGCGTGTATTACCTTCTGGCTCTTGGTCCAGAGTTTGAAGTCATCTGGTACATCAGAACCAAGATATGGATCATGGGGCTTGAGGCCTGTGTTACGTTTAGCTCTGGTGTTGCTGTTCACTGACATCTTAAAGGTGTGGTCAGATACCAGAACAGGGGCACAGAGTCCGGTGCTGTTTGGTGGCAGCATGAAATAGACTTTCAGGCCACACGCCCAAGCTGCGCCCTGTACCCAGTATGTACCTGTTGATGAGCCGATGCCATCCCAATCTGGTGCCGCCAGGATCATGGAGCAGTTTCGGTTTTGTCCTAATTTCTTCAGACCCTGGGGCGTACCTGTTTGTCCGGTTGCTCCTGTGAAGTTAAAGCACACTGGGTGTTGTATGTCAGGTGGCAAAACAACTGAGAATGATTTCAGTTTTCTATGGCTGACGTTTATATGCACCCAGTAGGCTTCATTGCAGGTGTAGTTTATATTTGGGTACTGGTGGGTGCAGTTTGTTATGTTGTAGATTAGAGACTTTACACTCTGTGGGACTATATATTGTGTAGTGTTGTGGCATGTGTTGCTGTTTTGGTCCTTTATGGATCCACCTATCACCATCACAGGTTTTCCTGGTGTTGAGCAGGTCCCGGTAATGGCTTTGTCATATATGCAGAGTGCTTCAGCCTTGGTTGGGGGTTTTCCATACACTGTGGCATGGAGTGCTGTCGTGGGCATATGTGAGCAGACATAGCAGTTTGCGGCATTGTCTTCTCTGTGCACTCTGTCATGGACATACCGGTACCATGCATTGTTCAGCCACGGGTGGTTGTGTTCTTTGTCTATCTCCTTCAGGTGCGAGTTGTCGTGGGTCCACCTCTTAGGTCGGAGAATAATTGGTACTGTCTTGTGGGTTCCACTGGGCATCAACCAAAAGAGTACCGTCATCAGGAGGATAGCCATTAGACAGAATATGTAGCACATGAGTAGTTTTCGTTTGATGTCACAAGCGCCCAAGCACAACAGCTTTGGGGCTGGAACTGGTGCTAGCATTGATTCTGAAGCTGGTTCTTCTTCTGGATTTATCAGGTTGTTTTCCTCAGTCATCTTGTTGAGATTTTATTCAGGCGTCCCTGGTGTTATTATTGGTTCTGCTCTTCGGTGGGATAGGTCAGTCTGATCTTCAGGGCGACCAGGCACACCCGAGCTCCCACGTGAGTAGCACTGCCGAGGAAGCACAGGGCGGGAAACCCGTTCAGCCCTGTCCTCCAGCAGGGGTTCACGTAAGAGTCAGGGGAACCGGCGTCTTATTGTGGTGCAAACACTTTCTTCACGTGGGATTGATGAATCCACGAAACTCGTTCGGCTATCTTACACGCTGTGGGTGTGGTAAGTAGCAACTGGAAGGGACCTTCCCACTTTGGAGCACTCCAGTTTTTCCGCTGGAGGACTTTAATCAGAATCCAATCACCGGGGTTCAACCTGCAAGAAACTGAAGAAAAGTCACTCGGCAGTTGATTGCTTAATCTCACTTCTTTATTCTCAAATAGTTTTGTCATCCATTCTGCCATTGTTGTTTCTGCAATAGATTTATTGATTGGCTCACTCATTATGGGGAGTGGAAAATGTCTGCCATGTACGATTTCAAATGGCGTTAGACCACCTGTTCCTTGAGTTATTCTCATCCATAATTTAACCAAGCTTAGACATTCAGGCCAAGGTTTTTTAGTCTCTTCCATACATTTCCTCAACCTTTGTTTAATTGTGCCGTTAGTTCTCTCGACTAATCCTGCACTTTGTGGATGATAAGAACAGTGATGTTTTATGCTGAAGCCTAAAGCTTCAGAAACTTTACTTATTACTTCATTTACAAAATGTGTGCCATTGTCTGATCTTATCAGAGATGGAATACCATACGTTGGAATAAAATGATTACATAGACATTTTGCTACTGATATTGCATCTGCTTTTTTCACTGGGTATATTTCTGGCCACTTGGAAAATACATCAATTATCACAAGTGCATATTTGGAGGATTGTGATTCATTTAATTCTATGAAATCCATATGGACAGTGTGAAATGGATGCGGTGGTATAGGGAAATGCCCTCGCTTTGGACGTAGATTTCCCTGTGCGTTGTGTCTTTGGCAAATTATACATGTTCTGATAAACTCTTGTGCTGAACTTTCAAAATTTTTTGTATAGAATTGTTTATTAAGAATAGAAACCATCCCTCCTGTTGACACATGAGTTTTCCCATGTGTCACTAAAGCAGCAGTTCTATGCAAAGATTTTGGAAGCACTGGTTTGCCATTACACATCATGAGGTTGTCTTTTAATTCTGCTCCATCTTTCACCCAAGATTTTTGTTCACTCAGCGATGCTGTTTTCTGTGCATCTGCTAGTATTTCTAAAGGTATTAGATCTATGGTTTCTGTTGTTAAAACATCAATTTGTTTTTCTGCAGCTGCTTTTGCTGCTTTGTCAGCAAAGTTATTTCCTCTCGTAATTTCTGTGTCATCCTTTTGATGAGCTGCACATTTGCATAGTGCTAATTCTTTTGGCAACGTTATTACTTCTAATAGCTTTTTTAGAAGGTTTGCATGTTGAACTGTGTTGCCTGAGGAAGTTGTCATTCCTCTGTTATGCCATATTTTAGCGAAATGATGAACTGCTGAATAGACATATTGACTGTCTGTGTAAACATTAACACTTTGACCCTTATACAAAGTACATGCTCTAATGACTGCGGTCAATTCTGCGCTTTGAGCAGAGTTTGAGGAGCTGAGAGCTTTTGCTTCTATCACTTTATCAACAGTTGTGACCGCGTAACCCACACAATTTCTACCGTGAATGTCTTTTGACGCTGAGCCGTCCACAAAAACATTACTGAAACTGCTCTGGGGGGAGCTGTATATATCAGTGCGAGGTTTTGTATCTTCTTCTAATTTTTGAATGCAACAGTGTTGTTCTCCGTCCAGAGAAGTCGGCAAAAGTGTACTTGGGTTTAGCTGGCCACACTTCTCTATTTTTATGTGTGATTGTGTAAGTAGAATCCCCACATAAGAAAGTTGTCTTGCATGCGTGAGGAAAGAGAGGTTCGCTTGGAGCAAAATAGAGGTCACTGCATGTGGGACTTTGATGATCAATTTATGTCCTAGAACAATGTCTGCACATTTTTTAACTGCCTCTGCTGCTGCTGCGCATGCCTGAACACAGGTAGGTAATCCAGTAGCTACAGAGTCAAGTTTGCATGAGTAGAAAGCTAATGGGCGTTGTTTTTCTCCAAAAGCTTGAGTTAAGACTGCTTTCATGTACCTTCCTGCACCATCAACATGGAGAATGAACGGTTTTTCATAGTCTGGTAATGCTAAGACGGTGCATGTCTGCAATGCTATTTTTAACTCAATGAAAGCTTTTTCTGCTTCTGGGGTCCATTGTACTTTGTCTTTTAATGCTAGGTCTTTTTTACTGGAAGAATTGGTATATTACACGTGGCTTTATTAGTTTTCACGAGAATACCTGCTTTCTGCATGTCTGCAATTACTGGCCTAATTCTTTCCTTTGCTTCTGCACTCAAAGGATATTGTGTTTTCACAGGCCTTCTGGCCCTTATGCTGACCTAACTATCAGAGTGTCATTAGAGAATTTCATTTTCACTTGAGGCAATTTTAGATACCTTCTAGTTTTTCAAAGAATTCACACATCTTACATATTTCAAACTTTGAAGTTTTTTCTTTTGTATATATATATATATATATATATATATATATATATATATATATTATTTCCTAAACTTTGCATTGTTCATAGCTCACAGTTCTAAAACTGGGCATTTGTAAATCATATGTATTTGTAAATCATATGTCTAATCACTATGTGTCACCATAATCCACAAGTATTGGCACAAATTTGTTTCCAAACTAATAAAATAATCAAACAAAACAAAAACGTACATGAGTCAGGATACAAAGAGACAAAGAAAAATGCTACCAGAAACAAAGCAGAAGTGTGAGGGGAAACTGAGCTCACAGACAGCTGCATGTGTTCGCTTTTAACAGCATGCAGCCTCTGCTCTAAAAACAAAACACGACAAAAAACAATAAAAATAAAAGAAAATGTGTAACATGCTTATCAACTTAGCGGTGTCCACACATTTAATTCAGCTTCATAATCCTGTAGGTTTAGTTATTATCTACAGGGTTTGGCTTATTAGTTGTTATTATAGATGTGCTCTGTATCTCAGTAATATTTATCTAGGATAAATGACAGGTTTTCAAGCAGGTTAAGTGCCTCTATGCACCTAATTGGTTTAGATATTGCTTTTATTTTCTTCATCTCATATGTCATTATACTGAGTTTGAGCAAACCTTTAAGCTTGATGCAGACTTCTTCATAACAATTGTCCATCTCACATCATACTGGCTAAGATACTTCTTGTCAATATTAATATTATATTTTTATTAATTATTATCATCTTTTTCTCTCTATATAATAACAATAGTGTATTACAATATTTTATTAGTGTATATCACTATATTATTACTGAGCCAATTTAATAGTTAGGATCATCTTACTCGGCAAACAGATAATTTATAGTTCATCCAATCTGTACAAAATTTGCTTTTATTTTCTTAACAGGTTTGTGCCTACTTTTAGACTGGTCTTCTGTTTGCCTCATCTCAGATCCAACCTTCAGATTATTATATTTTATTTTGTATCCATCAGGGACCGTGAGTGAGCTGCAGTCTCACCCACCCTCCAGGATGAAAACATTTATCTTTTCACACACTTTCCTTGGCTGAACAATGACACAGCCTTAATCTACCTTATGCATCTCTCTTTTTTATAGAAAAGGTCTTCATATGAATGATTTCCTTTTATTTATTTCATACAATCTGGGCATGATGGGTCATAAATGCACTGATTTTTGCAGCCACGGCCACTATCTCTATGTGACATAAAAAGGGGATCGGTTAGATGCTGTTTTGTCACATGTCCTGAGGCTGATTTCACAATTATAGTGTTTTTTGAGAATGTTACATTTGGGACTTCTACAGTTAAGACAGTTCTACAAGCTCCTGTGTCTCAAAACATTTTTAACAGCACACCTTTCACATATATTACAACTGCTGGTTTGGCTTTTGACTTTTTTCCACATATAACTCTTTTTGCAAAGCGGTTTTTAAAGCATTTATTGAATCAGGGGTGCATTTGCCTTGCCAAGCTGGACAATATTTTTTATGTGGATTTCTCCACCTTTTTGCACTGACTATTCCTGCATTTGAACAGTTTTTTTCAAGTTTTTCTTCATCTATTGTTAATTTTACTTTAGTTTTAGAGTTACCCATTTTGAACTAATTACGTCAGAACTGTGACACCTTCTTTGGCATGAAAAAGTGAGAATGGGTTTTCGATAACAGCCTTCTACTCTCTCACTAATTGAGAGAGCGGTTATCGATTTTACGTGATGAAGCACAACCCTTTTTTTCCACCTTTACCAATACGTGAGTGTTCACAGGAAAACAGTTTGAGAAGTGGTTCAACCGCGTATTGGGTCGTAAAAACAACTCACTCCTCACAAACAAAGCGCGTTTCTATGATTTTTATTGAGATTTTCCGTAGGCCTATTTATTTGTGTAACACCTTCACCTTCAGCCACTCTTCTTGAGTGACCGGAAACCTGTTCCGTTACAGCCACTCCCAGAGCGACCGGAACTTTTAATAGCGATTTTTCTAGAATTTCGCTCTTGCCTGTCGTCTTCCTAGTCCCGCATGGACACTGAGATCTGTTGGCGTACCTAGGTTTACACACTACTTAAAGGAAAATCTCAATATCAACGTATTTTAGCGCTTGATGGAATGCAGTGTTTCATATTCACCTCTACTGTGGCGCTGCGTTTTTGGATCCGGTGCTCATCGGGTCCTGGAGCCGTGAAGGCCGAACGCTGACCGGAGATCGAATTCACGTGTCCGGGTTTTTCGTTTTACTGATCAGATTTCTTCCAGCGCAGGCGTCACGACGTCAGGATCCGATGGAGACCGTCTGTGGGAAAACTGGACGTTAAAAATAACAGTCAGTTCTCCAGCTACGAAGGACCAATTAAATGTCAAGGGGTTGACAATTATTCAAACACAGTAAGAGAGAAATGAGACACTGGCAGACCGACTCAGAGTTTCAAAGACGTGCGCACGGGTGAGAGTCTCTGAGCAGACTAACACACCGAGCACCGTTTACTCGCTTTATTTATAAGGCAAAATGGGTTACATAGTACTTCCTCTTTCAACTGAAGAGGGGAGAGCTCAGGCATTGTCTTAGCTATCTAACTTCTGCACACAAACTGAAAAACAACGACACAGCAGTATTCATGCTTATCTGACATCGCAGACACTGAAGTAAAGAATGCATGTATATCCTGTCTTTGTCAAACATCTCACACACTTAAGCAAGGAATACATTGTGTTCTTTTCAACAGTAAGCTTTACCGTGTGAAAATATATAAACACTTGATTATAAGGCATACTTGTTTCTACTTGATTATACTTTAATGATTTAACTAAAATAAAAATTCTTTTAACACATTTCCTGTTTTTCAAGCTTACTTATCAGCATGTGTGTGTGTTCTGTATGTGTGTGTGTGTGTGTGTGTGTGTGTGTGTGTGTGTGTACGTGACAGGATGTAATGGCATGTGATACAAAAATATATGAACATTTTAATACATTTGAAAGCTTTATAACGGAGGTATCTTTTAATAATAGACATCTGCAGTTTAAACTTAAAAGTTACTTCTATCATTCCCTGCTGTTGTTCAAATATTTTGCATCTTATCAACTTCTAGTCACTTGCGGGTACATTTTCAACTAGAGTGTCATTTAACAAAGTTAAATGTTCAACATTATAAATTCTTTTTCCTTATTTATATGTCGTCCTCTTCTTCCTCAGAGTCTGTGTCACTTTCATTGTTTTCAAGGAGCATCATAGTCTCTGGTGGGGATGTGACATGGGGAGTTATGGCTGTTGCGATAAGTCTGTTTATCAGTGCTCTGATACAAGGTATGCAACAGCATCCGCACAAGGTGAGTATGGCTGCGAATACTGCTACGGATACCAGGATTGATGACACCAAACTCCGATATTTCCCAAACATGTCCATCCAGTTGTCCCACGTGGAAGTGTCAACTCCAGAATGCTCCTTCATTTTCTCGTTCAGAGTCTTCAGGCCTTGTAGGGCTCTGGTCAGACTTCCATCAGCTGCTGTGTTGTTTAGGGATGAAGGTACAACATTGCTCTCCGAACATCGAACACACCCCATTCTTCTCGCTCAGTAGCATGTCCAGCGCAATTCTGTTCTGGAAAGACATCAGTGATGTAGCTCTCAGTTGCTCAGCTACTGCATGGAGGCCCGATTGTGTCAGGTTTCCTAGGCGTTGCACATTGTAATGGACGTAGTTTATGCGGTCCACGTTCTTGTTGATTGTGCACCACCAACATATTGAAGATTCAAAACCGGCAGCCACTTGGTCCACCAGTTTGTATTCATCTGGTACTCCTCGGGGAATTCCTATGGCATCGACGTAAGTTGGATCTGGTCCAGGTTGTACTGGTGCCGATCTCTTCTTTCGGCCCTCCAGTTTCAGTTGTCCTGCTGTTATGGTGATGTCAGTGGCTGAGAGTTTGATGACTTGGACGGGCAGCAACAGTGACACCAGTCCAGTTTCCGGGCAGGCGGTCGTGCAGTTGTGGGTCCCCGCACCACCACCAGACATCGGCTCTGCTCTCTGGTTTGAATGAGGGGTCCACTTCTGTACTGGTTAGACAGCTTGATGCATTAAGGCTTCCCAGCCTCTCTCCTGGACCTGTCATATTTATGCAGGTGTGGTTTGTTGGTGTCACGTCTCGTGAGAAGATGGGTTTTCTCCTTTCTTGTTTGGTGATGGGGAAAATTCTGTCCCATTTTGTGCAGTTTGAGTTTCCAATGTTGGTACAGTTCATGACAGCTGTCAGGCAATCTTCTCCTATAGGTGCAGGTACCACTCTCAGTATTGGTCTTGGTCCTAGGCAGACCATGCAGTCATCACTAGCATCTTGAGCTGCTTGTTTTGCCAGCAACGGCCAGTTGTTTGTGTGTCCTGTGATACCTGTGGTTATTCGGAACCAGTTGTCTGATTTCAGTTTTGGTCCTACTATCATCACTGCTGTCATGGTTGTTGATAGTGGGCCTTTGGTCAAAACAGGAGTTGTGTCTGTAGAAGAGGGGCTCGTTGAGGTGTTTACTTCCTTCATTATGTTGTTACATATTGACAGGAAATGATGTGGGTCCTTTCCACTCTTGTATATGAACAGGGTTAGATGATAGCAACTTGAGTCTCCTGCCAGCGTTTCACTGAGCGTGCTGGATTTTTTAGTTGTTGGAACCAGGTGGGTTCTTTTCTGTGAACTTGGTGGTTTCTCCAGCAGTGGGTTGCTTTCTGTGTTGAAGTTCAGTATCAAATGATCATTTGCTTGAGTCAAGTCCAGTTGTTTTGAAAGATTTTTTGCAGACCCTTGTAGTTTACCTTCTTTGTATGGTATCCAATCGTTTCCAGTATAAGTGAAAACGGTGTCCCAGCCTGGGTTATTGCCATCCGAACTGGATAGGTACCAGTTGTAGCCTTTCCAGTCACTGGCTTTGTATCCTCCAATGTAAAATGAGTTCAGGGGTATCTATACTGTGGAGGTGAAGCTTGTTTTGTTGTAACATAGGTAGAGGTCTGTTATTGTCTTCGCTTTCGTTGCTGCGGTTTCATTGCAGGGGTTGAATCCTTGTGTGTGGTGGATAGCCAACAGGCCCAAAAGTATGGGCAGCATCATGTCGGTCGTCCTAGGTTTCTAGAGTTACAATGGTTGACGTGAGCGTTCCTCTTCTCGACCCCTGGCCACCCCTAAAATCTCCAATGAGTAGACCTTGGCCAGAGAGGTGGGTTCTTAAGTATTGCTACCTGATCGCCCTACCCCCCACCAAGCGAACACCAGAGATCTAGTGGAGGCTGGAGTCTATGCTTATGCTCACTGGTCTTGGGTAGGTGCCTTTAGATGGGCTCCACCCTCTTTGTGTGGCTTTGATGGATCCACGAAGGTCGTTCAGCAATCTTGCATGCCGTGGGCGTGGTGAATAGGACCTGGTAGGGGCCTTCCTACCTAGGAGAACTCCAGTTTTTCCTTTGGAGTACTTTGATCAGGATCCAATCACCTGGCTTCAACCTGGAAGAGACTGGAGAAGAATCACTCGGCAGTTGATTGTTCAGTATTATTTCTTTATTCTCTAACAGCTTTGTCATCCATTCTGCTAATGTTGTTTCTCTTATTGATTTATCTATTGGCTCACTGGTAACAGGGAGGGGGAAGGGTCGCCCATGTACTATCTCAAAAGGTGTTAGTTTGTTTGAGCCCTGTGTTAGTCTCATCCACATTTTAACTAAACCTATGCACTCAGGCCATGGGCGGCCAGTTTCCTCCATACATTTTCTTAGCCTTTGTTTGATCGTGCCATTTGTTCTTTCTACCAATCCTGCGCTCTGTGGGTGGTAGGAACAATGGTGTTTTATGCTGAAACCTAAAGCTTCAGAGACTTTTGATATTACTTCATTCACAAAGTGTGTGCCATTGTCAGATCTTATTAGGCTTGGTATTCCGTATGTTGGAATATAGTGATTGCACAGACATTTTGCTACTGTTATTGCGTCAGCCTTTTTCACTGAATAGATCTCAGGCCATTTTGAAAATACATCTATTATTACTAGTGCGTACTCTAGTTGTTGGTGCTTGTGTAGTTGGATAAAATCCATGTGTATGGTATGAAAAGGGTGAGGTGGAGTGGGGAAATGACCTCTTTTGGGCCTTAGATTCCCTTGGGCATTGTGTTTTTGACATATCATGCATGTTCTAACATACTCTTTTGCTGAAGTTTCAAAATTTTTTGTGTAGAATTGTTTAGAGAGTATATCTACCATCCCTGCTGTTGACACGTGGGTATTACCGTGTGTCACTAACGCTGCAGTTTTATGCAGGGACTTCGGCAAAATCGGTTTGCCATGACATGTCATGATATCATCCTTTAATGTTGCTCCTTCCTTTAACCACGAGGTTTTTTCATTTTGTGATGCGGCCTTTTGTTCGTCTATCAGTACTGTTATGGGTATTAAAGGAGAGGAAGTTAATGCGAGAACTTCTGTTTTTTCTGCCTGCTGCTTCCTTTGCGGTTTCATCTGCAAAATTGTTCCCTCTAGTAATGGCTGAATTATCTTTCTGATGTGCAGCGCATTTGCATAGAGCTAGGTGTTTTGGCAACATAATTACTTCTAAAAGCTTTTTCAAAAGTTCACCATGTTGTACTGGGGTCCCTGTGGATGTTACCATTCCTCTGTTCTGCCAAATTTTAGCAAAATGGTGTACTGCGGCAAAGACATACTGGCTGTCTGTGTGGGTGTTTACATCCTTATCTTTGTGTATTTCACAGGCTCTGATTACCGCTATTAGCTCGGCACTTTGTGCTGAGTATGAGTAGGTTAATGGCTGTGCTTCAATGACTGTATCTATTGTTGTCACAGCATAACCTACACAGTTTCGGCCAGTGTTGTCTTTACTTGCGGACCCATCTACAAAAATATCTAAAAAGAATGGTTGTGGTGTGCTATATATATCGGCACGTGGTTTCGTTTCCTCATCTAGCTTGTGAAGGCAGCTATGTGAGTCACCATCTATTTCTGCAGGAAGCAATGTGCTTGGGTTAAGCTGGCCACACTTCTCTATGGTGATGTGCGATTGTGATAGCAAAATACCTACGTATGATAATTGTCTTGCATGTGTCAGATATGATAAGTTTGCTTGCAACAGGATTGAGGTGACTGCATGTGGTACTTTGACTATTAAAGGATGTCCCAAAATAATATCTGCTGACTTTTTTACTGCTTCTGCTGCTGCTGCACAAGCCTGTACGCAGGTGGGGAGACCAGAGGCTACACAGTCAAGTTTGCAGGAATAAAATGCCAATGGTCGTTGTTTATCCCCAAAGGCTTGTGTCAGTACAGCTTTCATATATCCAGAGCTGCCATCCACATGTAAATAAAATGGTTTGTCATAGTCTGGCAATGCTAGGACAGTGCTGGTTTGTAATGCTGATTTCAGATCATGAAATGATTTTTCAGCGTCAGGTGTCCATGTCAGTTTGTCTCTTAAGGCTAGATTTTTCCCATATATTAAGTCTTGTAGGGGTTGGACTCTGAGAGCATATTCTGGAATCCAGCTTCTGCAAAAGTTACAGAGACCGAGGAAACTCATCATTTGCTGCTTTGTTAGTGGTTTTGGGGCTTCTTGTACTGCTGTTTTTCGGCTGTCTAACAGTTTGCGGCCTTGTCCTGTCAGTTCATGACCTAGATATATGACCTTTGACTGCCACAGTTGTAACTTATGTTGTGAAACTTTGTGACCCTGCTGTGCTAGGTGATATAGCACGGTGAGGGTGTTTGCCTTGCAGTCTGCCTGCGTGTTTCCGGTCACCAGAATATCATCTACGTATAGTAGGAACTTTCCTGGAGCAGGCAGAGTGCAGGTAGACATTGAGTGCTTAAGAGCTTCCGCATATAGTGTTGGACTATTTTGAAAACCTTGTGGTAAGCGTGTGTATGTGTATTTCTGGTTATCAAACGTGAAGCCAAATAGCCCTTGTGACTCTGGGTGCAGGGGCACGGAAAAGAATGCATTAGAAAGATCTATGACTGAGAACCATTTTTCTCTGGGTGACACTTGGTTCAATATTGTATGTGGATTCGCCACAACAGGAGGTATTTGTTCTGTAATGTCATTAATTGCTCTTAAGTCGTGAACAAGTCTATATTTCCCTGTGTTTGCTTTTTTCACTGGAAATATAGGTGTGTTACACGTTGTTTTATTTGTTTTTATTAAGAGGCCTATTGTTAAAATACTGCACGCTTTTTCTTCTCTATAGATGCAACATTACATTTTCACTTAAGGCATGTTTAAATAATTTCTTGTTTCTCAAAGAATTCACACATTTCACTCATCTTACATATTTCAACTTTAAAGTTAAAGTTTTCTTATTTCATCTCTCTCTCTATATATATATATTTAAACTTTGAATTGCTCACAGTTTACAGCTCTAAAACTGGGCATTGCCACAAATTTGTTTCCAAACCAACAAAATAAAATAATCAAATAAAACAAAAAACAAAAACAAAACATACATGAGTCAGGACACAAAAAGAAAAATGCTGCTACTGAAACAGAGCAGAAGTGTGAGGGAAAACTGAGCTCACATTCTATCACTCATACAAATAGCAAGCTGTTCTTCATTGCGCATATTTGTGTTCTTAGCCCGGTTTAATCAGTCTCTATGCATTAATCTCCACGAGCTTGTCCTTGTAAGGTTAATGCATTTTCTGCTTGTCCAGGTCTGTTTTGCTCCTGAAGAAACACAACTAAGACATTTTCATTATTATCCTGAGTACTTAAACTACCCGTTTCCCTCTCTCTGGTCAGAAATACCAACTTATGTTATGTGTATAAGTGTAAGAAGGTCTTCATTACTTTTCCCATGCATGTTAATGTTCAGTGAGTGTAAGCTGCTTTCTTCATTGCCTCTGCATGTTATAATCAGGTGTAATTCATGCATCTTTTCACTGATTTCTTAATTCAAAACCATCCCACTTCTGATTCTTTCCAAAAATAGTCTCACATGTAACACTTTGTGTATGTGTGTTTTCTATTCATTGATAGACTGCTCCCTGTGCAGCTTCCGCTCGGAAACAAATAAATAAAAACGTTTAACTCGCTCATTAGCTTAGTAGTGTCCACATATTTAAATCAGCTTCTCAATCTTGTAGCTTTAGCTATTATCTACAGGGTTTGACTTATTAGTTGTCATTATAAATGTGCTCTACATCTCAGTAATATTTATCTAGGATAAATGACAGATTTTCAAGCAGGTTAAGTGCCTCTATGCACCTAATTGGTTTAGATATCGCCTTTATTTTCTTCATCTCATATGCCATTATACTGAGTTTGAGCAAACCTTAAGCTTGATGCAGACTACTTCATAACAATTATCCATCTCACATCATACTGACTAGGATATTTCTTGTCATTAATATTATATTTTTATTAATATTATCATCTTTTTCTTTCTATATAATGACAACAGTATATTACAACATTTATCAGTGTAAATCACTATACTACTACTGAGCCAATTTAATAGTTTAGGATCATCTTACTCAGCAAACAGATAATTTAGAATTCATCCAATCTGTACAAATTTGCTTTTTCTCTGAACAGGTTTGTGCCTACTTTTTAGACTGGTCTTCTGTTTGCCTCATCTCAGATCCAACCTTCAGTCACATTCATTCTCTCTGTTGCCTGTCGAACCAAGTAATTTATTATTATTTTTGTTTCTATATTTTATTTTGTATCCATCAAGGGCTCTGGGTGGGCTGCAGTCCCACCCGTCATCCAGGCTGGAGACATTTACCTTTTCACACACTTTCCTTGGCTGAACAATGACACAGCCTTAATCTACCTTATGCATCTCTCTTTTTATAGAAAAGGTTTTCATGTGAATGATTTCCTTTTATTTATTTTATACAATCTGGGTATGATCGTCATGCCAACTATATTTCATTGTTTAGTTCTGTTTGTAAAGTTCCTCTTAAAACAGTTACTGCAGAGGGACTGCAAACCATTTGGGTTCAGCGGGTGGCTTCTTAGCCTGTTTGTTCTGCTTTTCTTTTCTTTTTTCCTCGCGCCTTTTACTCTCCTCTACCGTTAGTTCAGGTTTTGTGGGTTTGTTTCCCATGCTTTTATTTTATTAATACTGCCACACACACACTGTGAGACTTCTTGGTACTAGAGTCAGAGGAGGTTATTAAGGCAGCCTTCTACCCTGAGCTAAACCCAGGGCGGCCTCAATTTTACGCGTTGAAGCGCAACCTTCCCTCTTTCTCACCAATTGGTGCTCACAGGAAAACAGAAGAGTAGTACAGAGACCTGGAGTCTCTATTCAAACATGTACTTACTCTTTACACACACATACATTGCGCGTTTAAACGAAAACCTGCTTTTAATCGACACTCTTTTTCGTAGTCAAGTTTTTAGCGGGGGCAGGTCCACACAGGACATGCAATCCCGTCTTATAGGTTACTTTCTAACCTTCGGTCCACACAGGACCTCTCTTAGTATCCACACAGGATTCTCTTATTATCCACACAGGATTCTACGGTTGTGAGTGTCGTTCTAAAGTCGATTTATTCTAAACGCATGATGTTCATGACTGTGTTATATTCACCTTCAAAGTAGCGCTGTGTTCTTTCCCGGTGTAATCGAGTCCTGCCGCCGTGAAGCCTGTCTAAAACACTGGCCAGTAGACGAATTTTACGACTCTGGGCTTTCCTCGTCTTCCTGGAAGCGAGCGTTTGCAGTGCAGGCGATCACAACGTCAGGATCCGATGACTCCGTCTGTGGACAGTTAGATGATATAATAATATCAGTCAAAATCTCCGGCTCGGAGGACCAATTAAATGTCAGTGGTGTGTGACATTTTTAAATACGATGAAGGAATACAAGACAGTCAAAAGGAGTTTTATAGAGCTACGTGCACGGGTGAGTGATCGAGTGATACTCACAACCGAGGCATTGCAGTCAGATTTATTTATACCAAGAGACAGTTGCGTAGCATTTCCTGTTTTTCAAGCTTACTTATCAGCATGTGTGTGTGTTCTGTGTGTGTGTGTGTGTGTGTGTGTGTGTACGTGACAGGATGTAATGGCATGTGATACAAAAATATATGAACATTTTAATACATTTGAAAGCTTTATAACGGAGGTATCTTTTAATAATAGACATCTGCAGTTTAAACTTAAAAGTTACTTCTATCAGTGGAGTTTTCATGTTCTCGTGTTTGCGTGAGTTCCCTCCGGGTAGTTTGCACTTGTGTTTAGAAGTGCTTGTGTGAATGAGGCCTGTTGTATAGAGCACTTTGAGAACTCCAGGAAGGTAGAAAAGCACTATATAAGAATCAGTCCATTTACTACATGTCAGCAAAGTTTCATCTCCAACCACTGCAATATTATTTGTTAGGATCACTGTTCCCTCCGGGTACTCCGGCTTCCTTCCACCGTCCAAGTCATGCAGTTTGTGGGGATAGGTTAATTGATTAATCCAAATTGCCCATAGATGGGAATCTGTGAGTGAATGTGAGCGCGAATGGTTGTCTGTCCCTATGTGTTAGCCCTCTGACAGACTGGCGACCTGTCAAGGGTGTACCCCGCCTCTCGCCCTATGATGGCTGGTATAGGCTCCAGCACCGCCCGCGACCATGAAAAGGATAAGCAGAAGCGAATGGATGGAAGTATTTTGAACTGTAATTCATTAATGACATTTAATAAACTATTTAATGATGACTAATTGATTAATTATTGATGATTAATTTACCCTCCACATGATTTAACCTCTATAGAGATTATATTTACAGTTTTTCTCAAATGCTAAAACACATTTCACAAACGTTACCACCAGGTCCCCCAATGTCCAAACACAACACCCTTCTCTAAAGCTACATAAACACAACCACACCTTCCCACTGCAAAACTCAAACTCCCACACCAAGAGAGCAGCTCGAAGCTGTCAAAACTGTAAACACTATACACAGCATTACACACTACAGCAAAAAAATTGAAAACACAATGCTCAATTTGTGAGAAGGTTCTTTGGTTCATAACTGCCAATGCATAGTCTTATAAACTGTACAGTAACGGATCGTCATAGAACCCTGCAGAGGATTAGGCATTTAGATTTGTGAGTTTCACATGAAGACTATAAATCTATAAAAACACCCTGCATGTACGTGCACTACTGTAACACAACTCAATGCAAAAACAGAATCTATCGCACACAACAGTACTCTCGGAAACATGATCAGAGTGTGAAGTCTTTTTTATTGTCTACACGGTCTTTTTACAGTATTACACACAGTCACTGTGCGGCATCATGTCGCCGAGCTGCATTGGGCCACATCACCTCATCCACATCACAGGCTATATTGTCCCTTGCTAGGCACCGCGGGAAAAACGCCCTGGAATGGCGAATCCATCCCTGGAAGGCCTCCACTGGGATGTCAGCACAGGCCAGCTCCATTGCCCGTATGAGGTTCTCTCTTGTGTATGGCTGTCTGTCATACACCTTCCATCTCCATGATGAGAAGAACTCCTCTATAGGGTTCAGGAAAGGGGAGTAGGGTGGCAGACAGACGTTTAAAAAGCGGTCACTGTTGGTGGTGAACCACTCTCTGATTTGGTGTGTTTTGTGGAAGCGGACGTTGTCCCAAATGATCACATACATGTGATGTGCTAGCCTAGGATGGTGTTGTTGACGGTCCAGGAGGATGTCTTTTAGCTCCTCTAGGAAGGTGAGGAGACGTTGGGTGTTGTAAGACCCAAGGACAGCATGCCGGTGGACGAGCCCCTCCATACCCATAGCTGCACAAAGAGTAATATTACCCCCCCGTTGGCCAGGAACCTCAGTGATGGCTCTTTGGCCAATGATGTTACGGCCTCTTCGCCTTCGTTTCTGGAGGTTGAAGCCAGCCTCATCCAGGAAGAGGTACTCATGGGGTCTGGCCATCACGTCCAACTGCATTATCCTCTGTGAACATGGAAAAGCGTACAGGTGTTCAGAACGGTCAATCAGGTAGCACAGTATTGTCCAGAAGTAATGTAGGCCACTAAGCAACACAGTATGTCCACTAACTGTACTGTGGACATGGATGTATACGTACTTGCACATACTCGTAACGTTGTTCTATGTGTCGCGCAGAGTTGCGCTCAAAGGGAACCCTGTAGACCTGTTTCATCCTCATCTGTTGGCGCCGGAGAACTCGGTCTATTGTGGACACGCTGACAGCATCAATGTTCTCAAAGTTTACATTATCTGCAATGACTTTGTCTCTGATCTCTCGGAGTCTAATGCAGTTGTTCTCACGGACCATATCTGCAATGAGGGTTTCTTGTGCCGCTGTGAATATGGCAACCCTCCCACCTCTATGTGGCAATCTTTCAGCTCTAAAGAAAGAAACGTGTTGTCAATTGACTGATTTATATGTAAAACTACATGTAAAGTAACAGACCACTTTCACAGGCCTGTAAAACTGTAGTGTGACAAAGAAAGCAATAGCGTACTATACCTGTTGTGTTGTCTAAATGCCTTGATAATGGTGGCCACGGTGAACCTACTCAGGTTTGGATGTACTCTTCGTCCCGCTTCAGCCATTGTCATGCCATGGACAATGACATGATCAATTACTGTTGCTCGCATATCATCTGTTATGATGGTGCGAGGTTGTCTTCTTCTCCCACCTGGACCTTCTCCTCTCTCTTGTTGGCCTCCTTCTCTTCCTCCTCTACTCCGAACTCCTCTTCTTCTTCTTAGGCCTTCACCTCTTCCTCATTGGCCTGCTCCTCTTCTTCCAGGGCCAGCTCTTCTCCCTCCTCTGCATCAAATTCCTCTTCCCCTGACTCTGCCTTCATCCATTGTGTTTGTTTGGAACCTTCAGCATACTGTGCACTCTGAACTTGCTTTTACATGTGGGTACAGCATTAGCAACAAGTGTCTTCAATTTTGAGTCATTGTGTGTAGTGACTGACGCCAGGTGTGTTCCCTGTGTTCAAAGATTGGTGACTGTGGCAAGCATTTTGCATCACATGGGCTTTCATTTGAGAATATGAGCAGAGTTGTTTTGCAACATGTGTTTTAGCAAGGAAACATGTGTTTAGATTTATGAGTACAGAAGGTTGTGTTTTGTGAATTGTGTCTTCATGTGACATGTGTTTATGGTACTGGAATATGGTGGCTACATTTAGTAAATGTGTTTAGACTACTGGTCATTTGGGTTACAGGATTGGCTTTTGTGTTTTAACATTTGAGAAAAACTGTAATCTAGATCATATATTTTTCAAAGGTTCAGACCAGAAAGTTTAAAATTATTATTTTTCTCATTATTATCTCTTCAGATTGAGTGTCTGTAATCTCTCAGAGGGAAGCTGTGAAACTCTGTCTTCACTACTCAGCTCCCAGCCCTCTAGTTTGAGACAGCTTGACCTGAGTAACAATGACCTGAAGGACTCTGGAGTGAAAGTTTTGTCTTCTGGACTGAAAAGTCCATATTGTGAACTGGAAACACTCAGGTCAGCGTTCTTAAAATGTTCAGTAGATGAGGTTTAGAGGTTTACAATCTAAGGTTTAGAGTGACTAATGGCTATTTTTAACTCCTGTTTCATCTTTGGCTGCAATTTCCTGTTTGCATTTAGCTATTTTTCTCTTCTCTAAGAGTATTTGTCATGTCTGCAGGCTGTCAGGCTGCCTGATCACAGAGGAAGGTTGCAAGTCTCTGGTCTCAGCTTTTAGCTCCAGTTCTTCCCATCTGAAAGAGCTGGACCTGAGCTACAACAACCCAGGAGAGGCAGGAGTGAAGATGCTTGAGCAGCTAAGACTGGACACTCTGAGGTATGTAGATGGCCGTTACAGCCACAAACAGTGTGTAAAAGATGAGGAAACTGGCTCTGTCTGATTACTTAATGCTGGAAACCAGTGTTATTTGAACAATCACACAGATAGGAACATTTTTCCCATTCTGGTCTAACATGGGGTCTCAAAGATCAAAATCTCTGTCAGCAACAACTGTGCAACCTGTTCAAACTGATCTCTGGAAAGGAACTGACATTTTCACTCTCTTTATTTATATTAAGTTTTATCTGTGTGCATAGACCATGTCCAGGACATGTTTAGCCTGGCCCAGCATGAACTAGAATTAGGAGGAAGTTGTTTCCCCGGCTTAGAAAAACATATTAGTAAAAATAAATGGATTATTAGGTCACTTAACTTAACTGGCCATCTACTAAAATGGGCTATTTTGCACTGCTAGTTTGCTGCTTCTGAGCGTTTCCTACTGAAACTTGTTTGTGCTAAAATATCAAATTGATCTTCTGGACTTTGTGATAATAGTTAGTAGAAAACAACAGAAAAATAGAATGCAGTCAAAGTGAATTAACTTTGGTCGATCAACCTTGAAATTCAAATTATAATAAGAAATAATCATTCCAACAGAAAGAAGAGATTAAGAAACAAAGGGATGGAGCTGGTGGAGGAAACTGGGTCACTGGTTGGGTGTTAGGCCCAGACTAGTGGGTGTTTTTGACTGTAAAGTGGATGTAGTATTAACAACCACTGGTCCTGTTACCCTGCAGCCTGCACTGCAGGATATGTGTTGCAGCACTGAGCTCCAGAAAGAGCCTTCATGGTGGCCCTGCAGCCAACCAGCACTTCAGTCAAATGCTGTCAAAATTGGTCCCAGAGACACTGTTAGCTGTAACCATCAATGACCAAAAATTGTGTAATTGTATTCAGGGTTTCCCTGTATTATTGTTTGATATCATTTCTGAATAAATAAATCAAGATGACAAGCATTTAAATGGACTTATGTTAGTATAAATATACAAAAACAAAGATAATTTTCCTGTTAGGAGAACAAGAAATAAATATATTCATCACATGCATCAAATCACAACCTCCTCTTACAAGAGTGAAACATTGTGATTGGTTGATGCTGTTTCCATCATTTGTTTGTTTACCTTGAACAAATTTGCCCTACAGAGCATTTAATAATAAGAAGGATTATTAATAATTGTCTTTCTCTCCTGCTTTTGGTGGAGTGAAACAATAACTCCTATCTCCAGAGGTCCACAGGTCCACTGGCACCGGGTCCTAACTTCACCCATGTCTGCACCCTCAGACATCCCACTGTGGAGGCATCCTCGCCTGGACCAGTGGCTGCCCTTGTGAGACAGACTTTATGGTCACAAACAGCCCTAATGTGAGAATGAAGGCTCCTTTACATAGAAAGCAGTATGTGGTGTGATGACCGCTGCATTAGCTCAAAATATGTGATGCACTGGCTGCTGCACTCTACCTGTACTGAATCAGTTTTTGTGCCCAGTCCCAGTCTTTACATTTAATATGCATCCACTCCCTCACAGCATGAATGTCACAGTGTGTTGAACCTTGACTGTGGCACATGTCAATGCTCCCTGGACATCGTGCGTAATAAAGGAGATTAAATGTGATGTGATTATGAGTTTTGCTCTTTTGAAGTTGAAACATTTATGTGTCAAAATGTTGGACTGTTCCTTTATCAGTGTGTAACAGTGTGTGTATGAGAGCCATGTAATGTCCATGTGTGCATGCTGACTGTGCTGCTCTGACCCCCCTCCTCCTTTCAGGGTGGAGCCTGCTGGAGTCCGATGGTTGAGACCAGGTCTGAGGAAGTGTAAGTGTGTTTTTAATGGGATTCATGAAAACAAAGCAGCACACATTCAACCATCTTCATCATGTCAGGAGTCATCATCAAAGGGTCAATCAATGAACAGATGATGGATCAATAACTGCAGCTGGATTGTGTTTGTTCTCTCCATCAGATTCCTGTCAACTCAAAATCGACACAAACACAATACACACAAAGCTCCAACTGTCTGACAACAACAGGAAGGTGACACATACAAGGTTTCAGTCATATCCTGATCATCCAGACAGATTTGGTGGTGATTATCATCAGCTGCTGTGTAGAGAAGATCTGAAAGGTCGCTGTTACTGGGAGGTCAAGTGGACAAGAGGGGCTTGGATATCAGTGAGTTACAGAGGAATCAAAAGAAAAGGAAGGAGTGATGAATGTGTTTTTGGTAGAAATGATCAGTCCTGGAGTCTTTGCTGTTCTGATCATTATTTCTCTGTGTGGCACAATAACAGGGGTACACTAATCTCCTCCTCCTCCTCCTCCTCCTCTGTCTCTAACAGAGTAGCAGTGTATGTGGACTGTCCTGCTGGCACTCTGTCCTTCTACAGAGTCTCCTCTGACTCTCTGATCCACCTCCACACCTTCCACACCACATTCACTGAACCTCTTTATCCTGGATTTGGATTCTGGGCTCGAAAAGGTGTAGACTTATATGGCCGTCCTTTCAAAAGACTATTATTTCGCTCTGGGTCAGTGACTCTGTGTAGTTAGTCTTACCTGTTAGAGAAATAGTTCAGTCTGTACATGTCTGGGTCTTTCACTCAGAAACACATGATGAGATTCATGGATTCAGTCAGTTGATGTTTTAAACTAAATGAGTCACAAATTATTATTCAACACAAGTTTGGTGAGCAGCAGGGCTCATCCTGATTTTTGTTTTTGTGCATTATAATGATGAAATAACTTTGTCATGTCTGTGGTGGCCTTTGGAGAATTAAATCATCCTTTAGAAACTAGATATAAATGTCATATTTTCCAACATTGATATTTTTCTGTGTTTCAGACGACAATGAGAAGATAAAGAACAGTCTGTAAATCACAAGTTATCAATTCAAATGATTATTAAAGCCACAAGAGAAGCTTCCTGTTATTTGTACCACTCACCTGGTCATGTGATCCAGCTGTGCAGCCAATCATAACTGCCATCACTTTCTACTTTGATATTTCCATGGTGAATGGACTGATTCTTGTTTAACACGTTCATACTCTGATGGATGCATCGGAGAGGGTTAGTGTCTTGCTCAAGGACACTTTGTGTGCCAGCTGGAGCAGTCAGGGATTGAACCACCAACCTTCTGATCATTAGATGCCTTGCTCTGTCTCCTGAGCTACAGCCATCATCAAAGCTCTTTCTTAAATCCTCTCTGAGAGGAGCTCAAACACGAGGAAGAGACGAAAGTGAGGGAAGAGAGTGGACTCATTAGTAAAATGGAAAACAGCCAGCGTTGATGTTTAAGACAAGTGAGGTAACAGAAACACTATATATGGCAGCGGTCACCATGGCAACATCAATGTCAGTTGCTACGTATTGTATTGATCCTGATCTGTGAGCCTCATATCAGGATATGCTGTTGTTTGTATTTGTTTTCATTGTTACCATTTTTGTGTCTTTTTTTTAACAAACTACTTTTATCTTGCCATCGTTTGTCAGAGAGTCAAAGTAAATTTGGTTCATCTTCGTACAATAAAAACATTTCTTCATCTTAATTATTGTGTGTGCAGAGTTGTAGTTACTCACAGTGACCACTGGAGGCGTGTGATCCTGATAGTTTCCCTGGAACCGTCCAGTTCATCCACATTACAGTTTTTCTCAAATGTTAAAACACAAAAGCCAATCCTGTAACCCAAATGACCAGTAGTCTAAACACATTTACTAAATGTAGCCACCATATTCCAGTACCATAAACACATGTCACATGAAGACACAATTCACAAAACACAACCCTCTGTACCCATAAATCTAAACACATTTTTCCTTGCTAAAACACATGTTGCAAAACAACTCTGCTCATATTCTCAAATGAAAGCCCATGTGATGCAAAATGCTTGCCACAGTCACCAATCTTTGAACACAGGGAACACACCTGGCGTCAGTCACTACACACAACGGCTCAAAATTGAAGACACCTGTTGCTAATGATGTGACTCCACCTATAAAAGCATAGTTTGGTGAAGATGCCAAACAATCACAATGGATGAAGGCATTCGAGCGCGCGGAAGGAGAAGAGCTGCAGGCCAAAGAGGAAGAGGGGTTGAGATCAGAGGAGGAAGAGGTGAAGGCCTAAGAAGAAGAAGAGGAGTTCGGAGTAGAGGAGGAAGAGAAGGAGGCCAACAAGAGAGAGGAGAAGGTCCAGGTGGGAGAAGAAGACAACCTCGCACCATCATAACAGATGATATGCGAGCAACAGTAATTGATCATGTCATTGTCCATGGCATGACAATGGCTGAAGCGGGACGAAGAGTACATCCAAACCTGAGTAGGTTCACCGTGGCCACCATTATCAAGGCATTTAGACAACACAACAGGTATAGTACGCTATTGCTTTCTTTGTCACACTACAGTTTTACAGGCCTGTGAAAGTGGTCTGTTACTTTACATGTAGTTTTACATATAAATCAGTCAATTGACAACACGTTTCTTTCTTTAGAGCTGAAAGATTGCCACATAGAGGTGGGAGGGTTGCCATATTCACAGCGGCACAAGAAACCCTCATTGCAGATATGGTCCGTGAGAACAACTGCATTAGACTCCGAGAGATCAGAGACAAAGTCATTGCAGATAATGTAAACTTTGAGAACATTGATGCTGTCAGCGTGTCCACAATAGACCGAGTTCTCCGGCGCCAACAGATGAGGATGAAACAGGTCTACAGGGTTCCCTTTGAGCGCAACTCTGCGCGACACATAGAACAACGTTACGAGTATGTGCAAGTACGTATACATCCATGTCCACAGTACAGTTAGTGGACATACTGTGTTGCTTAGTGGCCTACATTACTTCTGGACAATACTGTGCTACCTGATTGACCGTTCTGAACACCTGTACGCTTTTCCATGTTCACAGAGGATAATGCAGTTGGACGTGATGGCCAGACCCCATGAGTACCTCTTCCTGGATGAGGCTGGCTTCAACCTCCAGAAACGAAGGCGAAGAGGCCGTAACATCATTGGCCAAAGAGCCATCACTGAGGTTCCTGGCCAACGGGGGGGTAATATTACTCTTTGTGCAGCTATGGGTATGGAGGGGCTCGTCCACCGGCATGCTGTCCTTGGGTCTTACAACACCCAACGTCTCCTCACCTTCCTAGAGGAGCTAAAAGACATCCTCCTGGACCGTCAACAACACCATCCTAGGCTAGCACATCACATGTATGTGATCATTTGGGACAACGTCCGCTTCCACAAAACACACCAAATCAGAGAGTGGTTCACCACCAACAGTGACCGCTTTTTAAACGTCTGTCTGCCACCCTACTCCCCTTTCCTGAACCCTATAGAGGAGTTCTTCTCATCATGGAGATGGAAGGTGTATGACAGACAGCCATACACAAGAGAGAACCTCATACGGGCAATGGAGCTGGCCTGTGCTGACATCCCAGTGGAGGCCTTCCAGGGATGGATTCGCCATTCCAGGGCGTTTTTCCCGCGGTGCCTAGCAAGGGACAATATAGCCTGTGATGTGGATGAGGTGATGTGGCCCAATGCAGCTCGGCGACATGATGCCGCACAGTGACTGTGTGTAATACTGTAAAAAGACCGTGTAGACAATAAAAAAGACTTCACACTCTGATCATGTTTCCGAGAGTGCTGTTGTGTGCGATAGATTCTGTTTTTGCATTGAGTTGTGTTACAGTAGTGCACGTACATGCAGGGTGCTTTTATAGATTTATAGTCTTCATGTGAAACTCACAAATCTAAATGCCTAATCCTCTGCAGGGTTCTATGACGATCCGTTACTGTACAGTTTATAAGAATATGCATTGGCAGTTATGAACCAAAGAATCTTCTCACAAATTGAGCATTGTGTTTTCAATTTTTTTGCTGTAGTGTGTAATGCTGTGTATAGTGTTTACAGTTTTGACAGCTTCGAGCTGCTCTCTTGGTGTGGGAGTTTGAGTTTTGCAGTGGGAAGGTGTGGTTGTGTTTATGTAGCTTTAGAGAAGGGTGTTGTGTTTGGACATTGGGGGACCTGGTGGTAACGTTTGTGAAATGTGTTTTAGCATTTGAGAAAAACTGTAATGAAGCTGTTGGTGATTAACGCTCATCTGTACAACTTTAACAACAATATCAAACTTTTAATCGCTCTACAAACAGTTTGTCTGATGTGTAAACTGTGTCTTAAAGGATCAAAGTAAATGTCACATTGAAAGCAGATTTCACTGTAATGTCCTCTGTTTGAAATATTCCAAATATAATCTGGCTTGGTAATGATTTACTCGTATATTGTCCACGCAGACTAAAGCAGTAGGAGATGAGATGGAAACAATTAGAAGAATCTTTACTCTTTAATGTCACAAATTCCTCTTTGTATGTAACATAACAACATACATGATACAGCTGCAGCAACTGAGGCGAGGAGAGAGGCAGCAACAAGAAAACTGGAAGAAGGAGACCAACAACACCACCTGTGGAAATCTTTCCCCAATCAAGCGTCATCATATCAGCATTTCATCAAAAGCACACATGCTCCGACCTGACAATGCAGAGCTGTGGCAAAATCATTGAATCATTTATGAAACAAATGAGTGCATCAAAAATAAGAGTGGAGCTGCAATGAAAGAGAAGTGAACTTTCTTCAGTCAACACAAAGTTTTCCCTGACAGGTGACATTTAATTAAAGTGACTTTATTACCACACACACATTCAGAGGCAGTCTACAGGAGCAGAGCTGCAGCTATTCAGCAAATGTCTCCCTGCAATCCTCACTGCAACACCTACATGTGAAAATGAAACCACCTCTACTGTTCACACATGAAACGTCGTGTGAAGAACCAGTTTTCCTCAGATCTCTGTTTTAGTAACTCTGAAGTCTGAACTTTTGATTTCTGCATCCTGTTTGTACTGATAACTGTCAGTGGATGATTTTGATCCCAAAGAAATCTTTAACACACATGTAGTGATGGGACGTGTGCACTGAAACAATGGTTAGGAAACAGAAACCGCCTGAGAATCTGCTCATGTTTAAGTTTTCTTCTTTACAAACATTTTCTATGGCTGTTCCCAGTATGACCAGTGATACAAAGCATGGGAAATGGGGATTAGTTCATTCAGACAAATACACTTTTTAAAATGTAAAAATAAAGAAATGAATCAATAAAATAAAAAGTCAAAGAAATAAAAAATAAGGGTCTGAGGCGTCTGTCTCACTGTATCCATGGCAACAATTTACTTTCTGTTCCTTCATATCAGAACCACATCTTTGAAATCAAAACATTTAAGATTCAAATTCAACCACAGATGTGTTCAATGAAATATTCAATGAAGCAGTGCAATGTTTTTATCACTATCCAAGTTTGAACTCTAAGTAGAAGATTTAAAAAAGCAACACACACACACACACACACACACACACACCTACACACACACACACTCACACTCACACTCACACACACACACACACACACACACACACTCACACACACACACACACACACACACACACACACACACAGTCAGACATGATTTAGGTGATGATAACATAACGACTGCACATACCTGTGGGATGATTCATGTCCTTTTTCTTACTCTATGCAATGATGAACTTCTTGCTTCAGGACCTTCTTGATGAATTTGTTTTCTAATCCAATCTAAACCAGTTTTCTACCTGATCTGTGTGTTTGAAGTAAAATGTGTTGCTTCAAATGTAAAAGTTAAACAGACAGAAAGCATCAACGTGGACTTCAATCAGTGTTTTGTGTTCATACAGGTCAGCTGTTGCACACAGAGGTCCTGGATTTACACTGTGCCCTGGTTCCTGTGTTCCTGTATGTAGTTTAGTCTAAAGTGGATCCTCCTCATGTACAGACTGAATTATCTGTTCAACAATCAGCATTTCTGATTCATGGATTTCATTTGTTTTTGCTAGTTTTGACTGAGATTTCAACATATCTGTGGTGGCATCTGTTCAGTGTTATGGAAGTTTTACAGCACTAATCTCACTTCACTCTGTAACATAACAGTGAACAATATTACTATTAGAAAGATTATTAGAGAAACCACAATCAGATGATCCCCTATGAGGTGTCCTTGGTTATAGTGTGAAGTCATCTGAGGGGAGAGAAGAAAGAAACACTTCAGTGTTAATGAAAAAGTCATCAGTCTTCTTATGGGAAGAGACCTCCACCAGACCAAGACAGGTAACCATCCAACACGTTCTCATCCCAAAACCTAACATACCGATGCCATGTGACAAATCGATGCCATGTGACAAATCGATGCCATATGACAAATTGATGCTACGTGACTATTAAATTCCGTTCTTTTGAATCTTTTGGTGACAGAGAAAGACTTCCGACTCAGAGTGGTCAAGTTCAAAAAATGATCTTTATTGTACATTGTACGGAGACCTGTAGCCACTAACACACGCTCAGGTCTGAAAGCATTAGAAGCCAGAATGGGTATACATAGTTCTGCTATAGGTTGCACACAGACACACACAGTTTCCATCAAAACAACTCCTTCTGCTCTGACTAATGTGTGTGTGTGTTACTTAGTTCTGCTTTTTCTGTCTGGTTTCCTGTATTTTATTACAGTTTTTGCCCGTTGCTTGAACACATTTTGCAAAACGTCGCTCATTGTGCCAAAACTCTACACACAAGTAAACACGACACAACACTGGGAAATATACCATACACATCTGTGCCAAAATGAAACTCCACTCCCAAAACCTAAACTCTGCTGTCAAAACCTGACATTCCTCTGTCAAAATGTAACTCTGTTGACAAAATGACACATACTTGCATCATATGCAAACACTTACAGATCAGGGGGAACACACTAGTCTACTTTATATAAAGCACTGCAGTCTTTGATTTCCATTGTGTATTCAGAAGGCACATTTACAGGAGACACATTTTCAAACAACCAAAAAGCAAATAGACCTACTCAATATTGTACATTGCAGCACCATGAATTCAGATGAAGCAAAAAAAAAGAACAAAAACAAAAAACCCATAATACAGTAATAGAAAAAACACTATACTGTAAACAAAAAATCATGACAATTGTGCATACGTGGGCTCATGGATCCCGCCGTCTGTTGGGGTCTGGCCACAGGACCTCATCAACATCGCAAGCAATGTCTTCTCCCACTAGGCACCGTGCAATACCCTGTACACTTGATATGGTAACTGTAGAACAGTACTATAAAAACCATCTGAGTAGAGTAGAAGGCAGTGAGATGAAGACAGACCTGTTTTCTAGTCGGAATTTTCTTATTGCAGATGCCACTGTGAAGCGGCTTAGATGTGGGTGGACTCTCTGCCCAGCTTCCCTCATAGTCAGGCCGTGGTTGATGACATGGTCCACCAAAGTTGCTCTTATATCATCAGAAATATGGGTCCGTGCATGGCCTCTTTGACCTCCTCCTCCTCTTCCTCTTGCTCTCCCTCCATCCATGCTTGCAAAGTTCTTGACATGGCTAAACTGAGGGCTTTTTGTGGTTGGCTAGTTGGTGTTCAGTTTTGCAAGTAAGTGCCTTCAGGTGTATATTTGAGTGGTTGCAATTACCCGATGTGTTTTGTATTTTGGATACATGTGTTTTCCAAATGGCACCCTGAAATTTCATTTTTGAACGAAGTGTCTTATGTATGAAATAGAGTGTAGTATGCAGGACCATGTGTGTTGCATAAAGGAGTAAGTGTGTTGCATAATTGCAACCAGAGTGCAAAGCAGCACTTTTGTTTAAGGTATGGGTACATGTGTTTGAGGTATGGTAACAAAAGCTTCAAGTTGTGTTACTTTAGTCTGAGCATGGGTTTATAGTGTTCAAGCAATGGGCAAAAACTGTAATACGCCTCTGCAGCTCTGCACTAAACTTCCTGTTTTTAACCTCCCCTTACTAAAGTCTCTGTTGCTAGGCGACCTGTCACCCTCTGACCTCTCTCACAGACTTTATTGCAAAGTATAAAAACAATCTAATCAGAAAATAAGCACTAAGAATATATATTTATTTCGTAACAGTCTCCCCCTTTTTAGCTCATTTTATGAGTTAACCTAATGAACTGACTCCCTCAATAACTACTGTGAACTAAACACAGATATAATTAACTTTGTCCTGGTAAAAAGGTCCAACGTTACTTTTGTCAGTCTATGGAAACGATCTCTACACAGTGAAACGTTTCCTCTTTTAAACATTTCCTCCTGGTTTCTAAGCGCACACTTACAGTTCACTTCATTTGTCCCTTCGCCCCCTTTAACGGGTGGAGCATATCCGGTCTGAACACTGTGTTTGGGCAACTGACATAAAAATCATACAAACTATTACTAAAGCTAATCCTCCCATTACCCTTCATTACTTTGTGCTCACATTATAGCCTCTGTCTAACAAGCTTTTAATGTTCTTTTCAATCTGAACAGCACATTTTCTGAGAGGTTTCTCTGCTCTGTGCTTCTTTTGGGTGCCCCTCCTCTTGGGTCCTGGATTCTCACCAACCCCTTCGTGGTTTTACTGTGGTTCTGGAATCTTCTCCTGTAAAGGACAGAAAAGGAAAACACCTCTCTCTGCTGCGCCTCAATAATCTCATATGTTCATCAGTTCTTCTCTTGATTATTCAAAGTTGCTTCAAACCATCATACTCTCTAATCAAAAGGATTAGCCTAATTATTATTTCTGTGTGTAAGCGTGTTTGCATTCACCCCTAAGCACTCTGAGTCCTTTTCCTACCATATTTCAATCCAGACAGTCACGCTGAGCGAAGCTTATGACCTTCACAAGACTGAGTGGCAACTCCTATCAGTGTAATTGCAATGTGTGTATGAAAAATGATTATAAGCGCTTATTCTAGTAAAAGAAATCATAAAGAAAACAAACGTTTTCAATCAGTTAAGCTTAAGCATAAAAGCAATTACTTATGCCTAAGTTTTACCGTAGCTAAATGATCAAACACACAAAAAGTCACACACTGATCATATAATCCATTGTTTCAAATCAGACCTAAAACTCCCTCTTTTGACTCATCTTCATGTGTCAAACAAAAGCACAACTAGAAAACTAAAAGAAAAAGGTTCATCATATCATTTCTCAGGAAACCTCAGCGATTCTCCTCTCGAGTATATTTGCTCCGGGCCTGCAAACCTGTGTTTAAATAATAAAATCAGTTTAATTATCATGTTCGATCTTTTCAGCTCCTGGCTCCACCCAGAGCCTGCATCCCCAGAAGGACCTAGAAACAAAACCTGTATATTAGCATCAACTTCACATTTAAACTCAGTTCCCCCCCCCCCCCCCCCCCCCGTCCTTCCCTCACTGTGATCCACTCTGTGCTATAAGAAACTAAACTTAAAACACAACAGTTATCAGTCATGTGCTTCATACAAAATCTGCATATGTTTTAGTTTCACGTTGATCCTCTGAGTGTCATGGTACTTCTTTTAATTTGACTTTATCAAATCGAACCAAAATAGGTTTGCTGTCTTTACTTTGCTCGTTTTCCTCCAGCACCACCTCGTATCACCTGCCCTTTCCCTTGGACCAGTGTTTGTTATTCCATAACTGGATCTGGAATGTGACAAGTCCACCAATCCCCTATATAACTCCTACATTTGGCTTTGGTTCTATTTTCCTTCTATAAAATGTCATTGACTTCTACAGCGGCCTGCTTTGGTTAATGGTAACATCAGTAATATCAAACATTTTCTCCCCTTCAGCATTTGGCATTTTCCCAACAATATAATGTGATACCATCATCTAAACCCAGTCAATAAAACAACATTTTCTTAAAGCAAACATCAGCAACCCAAAATTAGCCGCCCAAGGGTGGAGTCTGCAGCTCCACTCTCATGTGAACCTTTCGGTCTCCCTCTCTCTCTTGTGCTCCTGCTCCTGCCAAAGCAAAGCAAAGCATCCACCCTTTTTTTACCGGCGTCGTGAATTGTTTGTCAACATCTACTCATCCTAACGTTGGTCCAGTCTTTGTCTCACTGTCAAGTCAGTCAACACTTTAGTCCACATGGTCAGTCCAGTCACAGTCCAGTCACACACATCATGCACACGCATTCACACTAGATCTTGCTGATAGTGGAGCCTCACGCGCAAAGCATCAGATTCTCCACCCTCATCAATATGAGCTCATTTATTTGTTGTTTCTTTTGTTTTTAGAAAAAGAGTTCTTTATGATCTTGGACTGGATTGACTCGCTGCAATCCTTTTAGACAGGAACTGGCAGGTTCCCACAGGTGACCTTTTCCTCAGCCCATTGTAATCTGGAAAAGCTCACCTTATATTTGCTCTCACAACAATGTTTTACAGCGCTGTTAATTCAATCTTGCAGGCCTGCTTAGAACAAAGAAGGAGAAAAAGAGAGCTGATTATTAGCTCATCAGAGCACAAAACATCATCACCAAAGGGGGCGACACCTGACAGTTTTCTCTAAGTGCACTGTTACAGAAATAATGAGCCGCTCCTCAACATGTCCATGTTTAGTAAAACTCCCTCTATTGAAATAAGAAAACAAGCCAAACCTAACTGACAGAATGAACCCATCACTAAAACAACAACCCCAAAAATCTTCATCACAGAAAACTTTTGCTTACTAATCCAACAATATGTTGTGGGAACTAGAACTTTCCATAAAGCTTTTGCCCGACTCTTGGCTTAACAGACTGACATAGTCTGAAATCAGACGTAAAATCACTCCCTCTGTTCATTTAGGATAAATGTATCTATATCTGATTTAGGCTAAGTGCCTTTTGTTTAGATGAACTGCTGGACTTCCAGACCAGCAGGTTTAGGGAAGTCTTTATGGGGTCACACTCTGACCCCCCCCCCCCCCCCCACACACACACACACACACACACACACACACACACACACACACACACACACACGCACAGGCAAGGTACTCTTTGTTTGTATGTAGACGTCATATGTTAATGAACGTCATATGTATATTCATGTAACCTCAATAAAAGAGCAGTGTTACGGGGGAGCGGACGAGAGCAACTGGGGTCAAGTGAAGGAGCGGCGTTTGTCCGGTTCTCTCCCGTGCACGGGAAACATGAAGAACTTTGCCTACTCCTGTCTTGCTTTGCTATGTAATTAAATTGTCCTTAACGTTCCAACGAATAGGTTTATGCTACAAACCTATCACTGAGGTTAACTACACAAGCCCTCGCCACCTCCTTATACACAGGAGTGAGTACAAAAGGGTTCGTACGGACGCATCAGCCGGCCGTCCTTCTGCTCGACACTGTTAGCTGAAAGATGATCGGATCATCCTCTGTCCTGTATTTAAGGCTGAGAGTCTTTGTCCAGTCTCTCTCCACAGCTACTGTCCACAGCACTGATCCACCTGCAGCACAGCCCCACTCAGTTGTTTTATGCTTTACATTGTGCACGTTTCCCTTCCACTGAGCTTACAAAACCTCTGACAGGAGAAGTCAGGCATGTGTTTCCCCCACCTCCCCTTTTAGGCAGTAATAAAATAGAAAACAAACAATCAAACAGGCTAAAGCTAGAGCACAAGCAAAGACAGCACCGGTGACTAAGTTCTCCCATACTGGACGTACGCTACCACGTGGGCTCAAACAGCAACACATCAGCTCAATTTACACACTGTTGACATCTTCATCAGAGGATCAGCAGGGAGCGCTGCTGAGCTGCAGTCGTCTCCACCAGAGTGTCGGAGCAGGAACCACAAACAGCACAAACCCACCGTGTTGTTTCCACCCTGTTCAGGAGATCTGAGCCCCCATCCCTTTTTTTCATGTTGCAGCTCTGCACTGCAGGCCCTGAACGCCTCCCGGTTACCCTCAGTGTGCTTAGAGTTTAATTTACGACCGACGAGCTCACAGATCATCTGCAGGCAGGTGAACGAACCCTTAATGTGAGGATAATAGCAGAGCTGACCTGAGGTCAGAAATAGTCAGGAACGGTGTCGACACAGTGAAGTCAGGTGTTTGGGAATTTGTCTGATTATCAGTTTGGCGGGGGTCGGTGTTAAAAAACAAAGGCGGTGTAGGATGGAGAGTGTAGGAGGGAGGGAGCAGTGATGATATGGAGGAAGGTGATTGGTTAAGCAGCAGGAAGGAGCTCATGCTGGAGTCTGAGTTTTTACTGTTGGCCTTTTTCTGCTTTTTGTTTATTGTCGTCTGACGCGGGGCCGCCTACGCTTGAGTGATGCAGATGTGATATCACACTCACACAGCGACTGCCACACACACACACACACACACACACACACGTGTCAGAATACACATGTGCCAGACATAAGGGGGTCAGACAGGAGCAGCATCAGTCTCTGCTCTGTTTTGTTAATAACGTAGAAAAATAATTTTGTACAATCAAGCTACATCGACGGACGCTTTACCTCACGTACCCTAAAATGAAAAAGTAGTGACAGTAAGATGGAGGCTGCACATGACACCATGACTGAGTTCACAGCTGTTGCTTTAATTCTAACGTTTAAGACTTTTGGCATCGACTCAGTTTTAATAAATGAGTGCTGGGAGGCGTTGTTTGACTTCAGGAGCTCCTGCGATGCTCCTGCGATGCTCCTGCGACGCTCCTGCGATGCTCCTGCGATGCTCCTGCGATGCTCTTACTCTGCGGGAGAAAACCAAAAACCAAAAGTAGCAAACATGGAGCGATATGACTCGTTTAGATTTTGGGAAACGTGCATCGACAGGTACAGTGTCCTTTTCCCCGCGTCTTTAAAAATAATTCATGCATAGATCCCCCACTGAGAAAACCCTTTTATATACTTTCTCCTTTGTACACATTTTATATAGAACTATATATAATATCATTTCTCTATATCTATATTTTCAGAAAAATTCTTTCCACACAATAAAAAACAACAATTAAACAAATGCTTCAAACAAAACAACAAAAAAAGAGAAGATGAAAGAAAGAAAATCACGACTGAGGCCAGTTTGGCACTTTGTCATGAGAACATGACAGAACTCTGTTAGTTGACGGTAAATAGCGATACTCTATTTTTCTTTCGTTTTTCTTCTCCCTCGATGAGTAATGAAACACAGCAGTACTTACTTGGCACCTAAAAATGCTGGTCGAATGAAAGATATCAGTGTTTTCATAGTTATATGTTTAGTGTACGCCTCCCCCCTCCAGACTGCTCAGCAGATCGGGAATTTTTAGAGAAGAGCAGGAGGGAGGCGTGTCAAATGAGAGGAAGAGAGCAGTAATAAAACACGGATGTAGAAAAGAGAAGCATAATGTGCACATAACACACAGGAGATGGAAAAAGAGACGACGCCAGCGTAAAAAAGAGAAAACAGCGAGGAGCGAGAGAGCATTCGTCCCTTTGACAAATGTTGGAGGTCTTGAGCCTGGAAACAGCAGACCGTCTTTGAAAACAGTATCTTTGAAAGAGCTGAGTCACCCACCCCAAACTGCTCATCTGCTGCTGGACACTTCAGTTGCACCTCCACATGCCACCAGTGGAGGGAGCTGCCAAGTTTCACAGCACATGACGCAGCAGGTGTAGTTGCTTTTGGAGAAAGAAGAGAATAAGAGGACAGACCGAAGGCCCACGTCGAGAGGCCTCCCTTCCAGAGCGGTAGCAGAGCCAGTGTTCCTGGTCCCTAGGTGGCGCTGTGTCGGGCCTGTCCCTGCTATACCCTGGTGGTGGAGTGGGGGTGGGGCAGGGTGTTGTTGTGGCCAGTGGAGGAGAATGTGTTGAAGGCGTAAAGAGGCTGCATGCTAGTGATGGTGCTAGGGATCACGGTGATGGTGTTTGGCTTCATCAGCGGCACGTTGTCGGGGGCACGGCGCAGCGCCAGGGTGTAGTCGGGAGGGCAGGCGGGCCGCAGGATGTCGTGGGGTCGCAGGGGCTCCATGTCGTGGTGAGTGTCGTGCTCCCAGTCCTTCATCTGCAGGGACATGACCTCCTCCTCCTGGCTGTGAGCCAGGTCGTTGGCGGGGCCGCCCCGCTGAGGGGACAGCCGGTGCCGGCGCATCCCGTGCTGCTTGTCACGCTTGTAGTAAAGGGCGGCGAAGGCCAGGATGTTGAGGAAGAAGAGCGACGCTCCAACTGCAACTGTCACGCTCAGTTCGGTGGAGTAGTCGCGGGTGTGTCTGGGAAAGAGGTCCTGGGGCGGGCGCTCTGAGCCCTCGGGCTCAGGATCTGACGTGAAGATAGGGTAAGGATGATGAGTGGTTCGAGGAACGTTGTTTCTGGGCCTCATGGTGCCGGGGTCACGACCTGCAGGGGAGCGCGTAGTGGTGGGAAAGAGCACGTGGTGCAGGTTGTGAAGATGAGGGACTAATTCCAGCCAAAAGGCCACTTTGTTAGCTTTGTAGTTGTCTCTGACACGAGGTTTCAAACCGATGTGAAGGTACTGCTTGTCCTTCCAGTTGAACTTGATCCAGATTACCTCCTTGAAGCGGTTGGGCTTGGTATGAATGAACTTGGTGTCCTGAGGGACGGGCAGGTTGGGGTCCCTGGTGGAGCATAAAGGTTAAACGTTTCAGTTCAAAGTTATATTCAGTCTCCATTATAAGTAACATGTGGCATCAATACACTGAATACAGACAGGAGGCCCATTCTCTGTGCAACCTTTAAACTATCTAAGACCAACCGGCTGCTCTGGGATCTGGATGCTTTTGGTGAACCAGTATGTTCAATTCTTCAAAGCCACACGGGAATTTAACTAGCAACCTAGATTCAAGTATTCAAGTTGACTAGAAGGCTATCAGAGAACATACAGTAACGTGTACAGTTTACACTACTGTGACATGAGGCCTACCCAGTCTTTGCGAAGTTAGTCCAGTAAGTCATGACCACAGCGCTCAGCATCACATCGTTCTTGGAGAAGTTGCACGGGAACAGGTACGTGGCACCGATCATCGGTACGCCGAACACGTAAGGTATCTTGTCTCCGTGCGCGGCGTCGGCCCACTCGGGCCGCGTCTCGGTCTGGCAGTGGTGGTAGAACGTTTAAAAGTAAACTGGGGACTGAAACTCAGCATGGAGTTTGGCAGTGGCCACAGCTGGTGCCACCCACTGGTGGTCCGTAAACAGGGCCAACAGAGTCTTCCGCCGCATGTCGCCGTTGTCCCTGTCCGCCCAGTCTGTGTACATGAACTTAATGGTCTCCCTCAGGATGTCTTTGCCTGGTGAAGAAGCACAGGAGGAGACAAAATGAGGGGGAAGAAAGATAAAAGTGAAAACTGCTAAGAGTAAAGTAACAGCAGTGCAAGACATTTTTTAAGAGATCGGTCTGATCAAAAGATATGAAACCAAAGCAAATGTTGGTGAGATGAACCAAGAGCCAGGAAGTGAGTGAGAAATCTAGAGAGGAAAAAAAACTCTTTCAGATAACAGAAGGAGTGACAGGCAGCAGAGAGGAAGCATGACTGCATTATCCAAGCATGTCTGTACTGTGACTGTGGTCCGGCTGTGAGGGGTTCGCAGGCCGATCTGTCAGAAACACCGACACTGAGATTGGGAGCCCACTACCTGGGGGATGATAGCATTACTGCCCACAGAGCCTCAAAGGTTAAGGCGCAGACACGCCGTGATGTGGATGAGTGGCTCTCTTTAGCACGCTTGTCTTGTTTGATGCACTTCACTGGGCTCACATGTTACTGATTCCATTCTTTACTCGCATGTTTTAAACGCTTAAAGCACTTTCACAGGTTTTGATATTCTTTTGAAAATTCATGTGAACTCAAGCTGTCAGAATTGTAATGTAAGCTTTGATAATTGTCCACATTTGTCATTTTGACGATTATCCGTTTATTTTAATGAATACAGCAAACAGAAAAAAAAACGAACAAATCAACAAACGCGGCTCCTAATAAGACAAAACCTGATGATGCTGCAAAATGCAGTTAAGTGAGAGGAGGCTGTAAAATGGAATAACTGAAAAAGTGGCAATGTACAGAGGTGGCGTCCTCACCCTCTGGGTAGCCGTAGAGGTTGTCAACAAAGCTGGAGATGGTGTAGTCGAACGCCGCAGCTGAGATGCCGTCGTTGTCCTCACTGTCATCCACAAACTTCAGCCCCTCTCCCTGGTTCACTCCTATCAGGATGTCATAGTTTAGGAAATCCCCCTGGTGGAGCAAATAAGGAAGAACATGCTGAGTGCTGGAACAGAGCCTGTGTGCATCACAAGTCTACAACAGGAAGTGCAGCTGAAGCACAGCTTTGTGAATTGGCAGCATTTCATTTCCCAGTAAACAAAATAAATATTAGCTGTTGCCATGAAATTCCTACTATAAACTGTAAATACTGCAATATATGCAGGGTTCATACACATTTTTAGGGTCAAATTCAAGCACTTTTTAAGCACATTCAAGGTCAATTTTCAAGCTTTTCCAGCACATTACCAAAAAAGAAGCATGTTTCACTTTGCATCACCTCAGTAAGACCTTGTAAAAATTTAAACAAATCATCTGAGGTCGATTTAAATGTCTTTTGTTCCCCTTTTGTTAAAAGAGCAGCACACAAAAATACCGAAAAAGGAAACGGTTGCCTTACATGCATATAGTGTACAAACTCAAAAAAACACATTCCTCTTAAAAATTAAGATGTGCAAATGTGAACAAATCAACTTGTTAGAGATCTTCATCTCCACTGTAAATAAACAACAAGACAGAGAACAAGAAAACTGCACCAAACACCACAAACACCAACAAATTAATGTCTTCTCATCAGACATTGAAGCTTCTTTCCTGTGTGGCATAAAAAATAAGAGACAGATGTTTGTTTGTTTTTTTAACTAGTTAAGCACCCACGTTCAGTCATCCACCCATTCACGCACACATTCACACACTGGTGATGTAGCTACAGCCACCCTGGGGTGCCACCAGGCCCTCTGACCACCACCAGTAGGCAACGGGTGAAGTGTCTTGCCAGGTGAAGTGTCTTGCCCAAGGACACAACGACCAAGACTGTCCAAGCCGTGGCTCGATTACAAGGCCAACTCCTAACATTTGAGCCACGATCGCCCAGTGGGGACATGGGGACATTTCAATTTCCAGCAGGAAGCTCCCCCTTTTTGTTAAACCCTTTAGATCAGGGGTCGGCAACCTGCGGCTCTTTAGTCCTTATAGTGCGGCTCCACGTGGTTTGGGAAAATAAATTAGCTGAAGTGTATTTTATTTATGTTAGTTCTTTTTTTTAACTTGTAGTTCTAAATTGGAAGATTATTGTGATTTTGCAATATACAAATATACAAATAAAACACTGAAATTTTAAGTTAAGTTTGAAAACAGTTTTAAAAAAAATACCCCATTCCAAAATGTCTTGTGACAATCTCATTGGCTTTGGGAGTGATGATGTCATAGATCTTAAGAATCTTAAGTCCTTTGATGTTTTTCCTTAAGTAGGGGTGAGAAACAGCAAGTTTTAGTTCGTTTCAGCAGCAGCTGTGTTTGCAGCCTACAAAACGTTCACCACAAGCTCTTCAAAGTCATCGTATAGAAACTCCAACATGTTTCCAAGAAAAAAACAACCAACTCAAAAAGATTACGCCGCCTCTCCTTCCTGGCGTGGCCGGCCAATTTCCCCAAATGGCGTCTCATCCTTCCAAAGGGCATTAGAGGAGAGTAGGAAGGAAAACTACCTTCTCCAGAAAAAAATGCAACAAATTGAAGAAGAGAAACTTCAACTGGAGGACAAATGTAGACGAATGGAAGCCCAAAATAAAGAGCTGGAAGAAAGACAACAGCGCCAGCCGGACATAAACATTATTAATGAGGGCTGGGGAATCAAGTTTGCTCAGACCCGAGAGCAGATTGTGCACCTCATTAAAGAAAACAGGCAAAAGAGTGCAGAACTAAAAGAAATGACCAACCAGCTCCAAGACAGGAAAACGATGACTGATAAGATACAACGGGATCTCCAATACATGGACCGAAAAAATCGGCTCCTCCAAAGACAGCTCCATGAAGCTGTGGAAGAAAAGAATAAATTCCTCCAACAGAAGGAAGAGCAGGACAAAAAGCAACGAGACATGCAGCACGAACTGAAGAGCATGCAGGAAAAATACCGCATGCTGAAAGAAAGCCTGGATGAAACACTGCGCCAAAACAAAGACCTTCTTCAACAGAAAGAGCAACAGCAAGAAAGACTGAAAGAAGGAAAACGTATCGTCCAGGACTTTGAGTCTAAAAATCTAAAACTGCAAGAGTTTTGTAATCAGCTGGAGGACAAAGCAACTAAAGTGGAAGAAGAAAAGGACAAACTGGAGAAACGCTGCTCACAGATGCAGAAAAAGATCGATCAGATAGCGAGAAACAACTCCGAGCTCGTTAAGGGGATTTTGGTGGAATTCAATAACTTGAAGCATGAAAACACTCAAATGCAGGCGCAAAAACAACAAGAAGACAAAATACATGAAGACCTGCAGCTCACGCTCCAAGAAATCCAGAAAAGAAATGAGCAGTTAGAAGACAAGCACAAAGAGGTCCAACAGAGAAATGCAGACATGCACAAGGACAAGCTGATACTGGAGGCAACATCCAAACAACTCAAAGACAAGCTTGAAGAACAACAAGCAACATTGGAAGAGGTGGAACAAAGATGTGAGAAACTTGAAGAACAAAACGCAGAAACCATCGATGAGCTGAGAAATCTCATCCTGGAGAAAAAAGCGCTCGTGGAAAAGTGCATGAAAAAAAAGAAGAAATGGTTCCACTTGTTCCGGAGGAGAGACGCTACTGCTTCCTCACCTGATGTAGCCTCGTCTTGCTTCACCTCTGTTAACCCCCCCAACCAGTCCCGGCCGTTGACTGTCCCCTCCTGAGCCTGGTTCTGCCGGAGGTTCCTGCCCGTTTAAAGGCAGTTTTTCCTTCCCACTGTCGCCAAGTGCTTGTTCAGAGGGGATTGTTGGGCTTTTCTCTCCTCTGCCTTGTTTCTTCATTTACTTGTTTAACTTTTTTCAACTTATCTAAATAATAAACCAATTAAATTTATCCTTTGAGTATTTTTCATCTCATCTTTACAGAATCTTTCCAAAACATTTTCAAACATTCAGATCTGTCTTTTATTTTCTTCTTGAAGCCTCATAAATGGTGAACTAAAAACTAAACAGTGTCATTTCATACACATTTTCAATTCACTTCAATCGCACAAATGCAGAAATAATTATTTGCAGTATCTTATTTATTATGAGAATGTCATGCCTGATCATTTGTACCTACACCACCAAAAATGGGGGCAAAAGGGAGGAGATGATGTTTAATCGGTTATAAGAAAAGGTCAGAAATATAAGTGCCGACATGAGCAGCGTCCACAGAAACCTCTGACTCTCAGCTCAAAGCTCATATAAACCATTTCTACAACCAGCAAACAAACAAAGACACCGAACAGTTAAAAGAGCAGTGACGTCACCACGAATCTGTGGTCAGGTAATATCCATGTTTTGATTGATGATTTTCTGGAGTTAAATGTGAACCGAAGCATATTTTGGGTGTTATATGCTATTAAATACTTTTTAATTTATTTAAAAGTATTTAATAGCATATAACACCCAAAACATGCTGGGTGTGGAAATAAAAAAATCAGAATTTCCTCTGTTTGAGTCACAGTAACTTTGACATAGTAACATTTGCAGTAAGTCCTAAATGTTCACCTTTAAAATCACTCCCTCTGTTCATTTTGCCCACATCATGTTTCAGTGGTTGGCCTCAGGTTCTTCAGCTTCCTGACAGTCTGAAGTCAGCTGACAGAGTTTCACCTGCTAAATACACAGAAAATCTTGTTAAAGCCGCACAGTTTGCCCAACAGTAATATTCCCATTAAGCCCTTTCTAAACACTTTATAACAATGTGTCATCACTAAATTATAAACTTCTTCTCCAAATCTGCATGACTGCACTTAGTCACAGATTTATTTAATTGTCCTGCGGCTGCTATCATATATTTGACCAAACAGTTCTTCTCACACAGTCACAGATATATTTCTCTCAATGCAAACTTCACTCATGTCTCAGACAGGAAACTTGAGTTTTTCTTTTTTTTCTGTCCCCACTCATTCAACTAATTTGCATATTGAGTCACATCTCGAGAAGTTGCCCTGACAACAGAAATGCATATTCAAAACATTGCTGCATAATTCAATTATTATTATTTTATTTTTATTTCTACAGTCGTCACTTCTTTTGCTCAATCAGCTGGAAACCACTTCTAATTCACTATTTTAAACCTGCTTTAAGCTTCTAATCACTGGTTGGTCCTCCCAGTCTCTTTTTCCTTGTCACAACAGTCACTCTATTGTCCTGCAACTTCCTGAGTTATTCCTCAGCTTCAGCCTTTAAGTGTGTTAAATCTACACCATTTAGCATTTATGTCATGTATTCACATTCATGAGTGTAAGCATGTCTTCATTGCGTGTATGTTGTGTATTCATATTAATATTGAGTGTAAGCTGGTCTTCGTTGCCTCGATGTGTTTTTATAATCAGATTTAATTCCTGCATCTTTGCACTGAACTGTGGATTCAAACTGTCTCACTTCTGATTCTCTCCAAAAATAATTTCACATGTGACAATTTCTACATGTGTGTTTTCTATTTTTCTATTCATTTATGTATTATTAGTTTATTTATTTCTTTATCTCTCTCTTACTTTTTTTCTTTACCTTTCTGTTGCGATGCTCTGGATGTTTCTAAACCCACAAATTCAGCCTCAATGTTCAACCCAATTTTCCTCTGCTGTCACTTTAACACGTCCAGCCTTCACCTCTCACCGGTCCTCGTCCCCTCTTCTCTCAACTTCCTGTGTGGCCTCCCAAATCAAACACAGGCCCAAATCAGCTGTTTCTTCTTCTCTCTTCCTCTTTTCAGTCTTTTCTTGGCGCTTAACTCCCAGCTTGGCAAATATGAACTCAGACAGTCCCATCCAGTGGTTTCACACAGTCATGTCACTGGTACACTTTCCAGCTTGTAATTCAGAGCGCATGTTTCCATCAACATGCTGCTGGACCCTTCAGTGTCTTTTTGCCTGCTGTTAATTCTTCAAGTCCACGGTGTTGTTCTGTCTGTCTTCTGTCTTCATCAGGAGATTAACTGTCCTTTAAGCTTCTTCTCAGGATAAGGACAGGATGAGAGGTGAAGCTGTGACATTTTAAACCAAAGCCTGTTTTCATCCCAATTCTGTTAATCTATCATTTTTCTGCTGTATTCTTCCAGGAGGTTGAGCAAGTCCATGGGCACCTGTATTAACACACTAAGACATTTATTTCATATCATTTTCATTACTATTACTTTGCACTTTCATTCTCTAATTCCTCTGTTTTCATTTTGAAACGTCTCTCACAAGCTCACAAGCTATATTCAGACTTCCTGCTTCACTTCCTGCCAGACACACACCACGATTGGTTTATAAAGGCCTCTCTTATTAAAATACATAAAACAATCTAATCAGAAAATAAGCACTAAGAATATATATTTATCTTGTAACATTGTTTAAGTTAATGAACAATTGTGTTGAAAACTGAGATTACAATATCAATCAAGATCATTATAATGATGGTTTTTGCTGTAATTAAACAGTCATGTGGAAATGTGGCAACCACAGAACTTTAGAGGCCTTTTGTTCAATTATGTGTGGACTGTTTCTTTAGTCTCATACACAAATTGTTCTCAGTGTCTATGAGACTGATGAAATATCCATGTGTGCTGAAAGAGACTGTGCTGGTCTGACGCCCTCAACCGAGGTATTGTGGGTAATGAAAGAGCAGATAGGTTGGCTAAAGCAGCTGTTAAAAAAGTAGACATAGATGTGCAGATACCATTGTTGAAATCTGAGGGAAAAGAATAGTTTGGACACAAAGTAAGAATTTCTGGAGAATGGCATGGGATAATGGAACAAAAGGGAGACATGGGGTACAAAACACAATAGAAGTTAAGAGGAGTAGTGGGTTAAATAGGCAACAGGAGAATACAAACAGGTCATTGCTTTCTGAATGGTTCTCTTTTTATGATGGGGAAACATCCGACTGGGTTATGTGATGGTGTAATGCGATGGAGACGGTTGAACATGTGGTTATTAGTTGCAGGAAGTATAGAAGTCAAAGGAGAGTGTTGAGGGTAGAAACTGGTGGTGAAATGAAACTTACGTTTGAAAAAGTGGTTAATCAGTTAAGTTATGATGAGGGGAAAGGAGCGGTTTTTCATTTTTGAGAAATACTGATGTCACCAAGAGGATCTGAGGATCTGGAAGAGAAGTACGAGTAAAAGCTAGGAGATGGCAGTAGTGCAACATCTTTGGATGCAAGCTGCTGTTAAAAATGACAGAAGAAGAAGTTTGCTTGCTCGTTCCTCAGCTCGTCTGTGTGAAGCTGAGTGTAAAGAGGCTCCTGCTGTCAGAGAAACACTCTGACTGTTTCACAGAGTCAGACATGTTCAGACTCAATCTCAGTCAGAAACTCAGCATCACATTGATGAAGCTGCAGATTAATTGTGGTTCATTTGTGATTAATTTCTTTGCTGCCAGCTGAAATTTAAATGTAATTTAAAAGGATTCAAGGTTATTGGGTTTTTGAACCCAAAGATATCACATGAACGTGTATGAATTGTATGATGTGTCTCTTCTATTTTTTCATCCATCCGTTCGCTTTCACATCTCCTTGTCAGGGTCGTGGGCGGTGCTGGAGCTGTCATCTTCTTCTTCTATTTTTCTATGATCATATTTTGATGTTGACTGTGATTGGATTTATTTGTTTCTTCGGCGGTTGTAGTGTTTTAATATTTAGACTTTTTTCCATTGTTGTAATTGTGTATAAAGTTTGATTTGAATGAAATTTACACTCAAATGCTTTCAGTGTTGCTGTGTTGAGTGTTTGCATGTCCAACGTTTGTATGGAAGACTGGCGGGGGAGGCTGGTACATCTTGCAGGAGGTCTCCTCTCTCTAGGAACTCACTCTGCAGGTGGGGGAGATACAGGAGAGGTACAGGATCTTACGTGCTGCACAATAATATTCAATATTTAGTATTTACAGTTATATTCACATAGATCATCGCGATGATGTTGTTTATTATATTGCTCTCTTTTGTTTGCTTGTTTTCTCTTTTTTCTTTCTCAACAGGTGATTGATATGTGGACATCGGTCTGCTTGTTTTGTTGGCTTGGACAACTTCCTACCAGACCCGTGGAAGTGGAAGCTTCAGTGAAGAAAGATTCCTGCTCCCAGCTGTTCATTGGCTCGGCATTTTAAACCCCTAAAGGGTCACCTGGCCTGTAAATAAACAGGGCCAATAAAAAAAAAAAATCACAAGAATAATACAAACATTTCAGCCAGTTTATCTTAATACATTAACTTATTCTTGTGTACACAGTAATTCATAAATAAATAATGTATATTATCAATAAAGATTGATCCAAACAGTTTAACTGCTATGTACAGATAAAGGTTGCACAGCTTTAAAACATTTGCTATCCAGCAAATATCAGTCAAACTCAACACAAAGGTAACACAACAATCGTTCACATTGTTTGGACCGGTGATCCAAATCAAATGTGTGGTAGACTTACTTTGAAGAAGCTGCTACCGACAAACCAGCAAATAAACACCAAATATTTCATCTGTGACGTTTGTGAGGTTTCCTCAAACACACTCCATCAGTCTTGTTGCTGTTGAATGACAAACTATTTAAAAATGTCGCGGGTTTACCTGGTCATATTCTCATTCACGGGGCGATCGCCAAAACAAAAGCAAACCATTAACACCACGCCGATGCTGTTCACAGGACAGCAAGAGCAACGATCAGGAGCATCTTGTCTTCGTTATCGTTCCCCTCGTACGTGTTATTACTGCGATTTCAGCGTTTTCGCTTCACAACTAAAGTGTGCAGTTTACTTTGTGTGGACTCAGATGTGTCAGTTGGTTTGTCTTTGTTTATGAGTGTGGAGGAGAGTTAGATTGGGTTGGTTTTAAAGCTAAGTTAAGACTATTCTGAATTTCAATTCAATTTTATTTATATAGCACCAAATCACAACAACAGTCGCCTCAAGGCGCTTTATATTGTACAGTTTAATTTCCAAAACTTGCATATGATCTTCAGTTTGCAGCTGGACTATCACATAGCAGCTGGAGCAGTCTCACATGGAGGCCAGTCCACTGCTGCCACCTGTGGCCAAGTGCCATAGCCTGCTACCAGATGAACTTTTTTAATTTTATTTTAACTTTATTTACAAACAACAGTATAACATACAAGGCACCGTCATTAATCCGATTATGTTACATCCTCGGTTGAGCATTATAGCAAGAAAACAAAAAAACAATAAGCACAAAGCTAAAAGAGTTAGTGTCACGGTTTGCCGGGGCAAGCCGTGTGGAATATGAAATAGGACCCAAAATGCGGCAGCTCTGGTGCAGATGAATGTTTATTTACAGGGGTGTGAGTACAAACAGCGGTGGCAACAAAACATGAAACCGGAAACCTAAACTGGGTAAACTAATAAGACAAACCAGAATGAGGATGCAGGGAGGTCCGGAGAAATACATACGAGGAGACGCAGGGAGACCGAGGGGAAACAACACAGACGAACCAGCAACTACCATGACAGAAAACACAACTTAAATACATCTAGAGAACACAGGGAGATTACACGCAGGTGGGGAACACAGCTGGGAGTGATTATCGTGACGAGACTAGGGAGGCAAACAGAAAACACTCACATAAGACGCAGACCTTCACAATAAAACAGGAAACACATACACGCAATGACATAACACACCAACTAAACACAGACTGGGGGACACAGAACATAGGAACATGAACAGAAGAATACAAACACCCAAAGTAACCAAAACCACAGAATACTAATAGACTAAACATAAACACGGAGTCACAGACTCCGGACCATGACAGTTAGTACAAAAAGAAAGAACAGTCATTGAAGGATTTGAACCAAAGGCAAAAAGTAACATGAGCAAAAAAGGGCAGTCATGCTTATAAATTAGGGAGGTTTCTTTTTTAACATAGATTAAACTCTTTAAATAAAACAACAAGTTTATGGGCTTTCTTGTTATTCACAAGTTTCAGCGATTTAGCCCAGAGTTTAAAGTCATTCAGCCATCTGTTTATACATGGATTAGCTTTAAAGTATCTGCATTTGTGAATAAAAGTTTTCCCATTAACAAAAACGTCCTAATCAACAGGTCAAAATCTGCATTCTCAGCAAGTATTCCAAACTTTATTACTGTCACCATCAAATGTGGTAACTGGATTCTCCTGGACTGTAGCCAGCTCCACATGTCAGTCCAGAAGGAGTGCACTGATTCACAGTAGAAAAACAAGTGATCCAGACTTTCAATATCATTTTCACAAAATGTGCAGGCGTTCACATCTAAGTTAAATTTCCGTCTTAAGAATTCATTGGTTGGATAAACCTCATTAATGATTTTAAAGTGAACCTCTTTTACTTTAGGGGAAAGAGGAAGTGAGATATACTTTTTTCTTATCGCCTTAACCTCTCAAATTCTTTAAGGATATAATTTATTTTAACCGGATTTGGGCAAATTTCATTTATCAAAATATTCCTGATCACTTTGTTTGTAAACCTGCTGTCACCAAATTCAACTCCAGCTATGCAGAGCTGCCTCAGTCCAGGAGAAATTTTAGAGTGCACAATATCTTCTTTTATCATTGATCTCAAAGGGACTGGGATGGCTTTCACTGGGGATTTATATCTCTTAGCAGTACATCTTACATCAAATTTCTCACAAAACGTCTCATGTTTTAGTAAGACCCCATTATCATCCATAAAATGAGCTACAGCCCAAATCCCTTTAGATCTCCATTCATCCACGTACACAGATTTCCTACACAAACGGATATACCTGTTGTTCCATATAGGGGTATTGTGAGGAGTAAAGTTATGTTTATAGATTAATTTCCAGTAGAGACGGACCTGCTGATGGAAAGCTGAGAGTTTAACAGGTAACGAACTGCAATCAAAGTCACAACGTAACAAAAAGTCTATTCCACCCATTTTGCCAAAAATCACATTGGGAATAATGTTCCAAAAGGAATTTTTGTTCCTAATGAAAGATCTTAACCATTTCAGTTTTAGTACACCATTCATAACATCAAAGTCAGTGGCATTAGCCCCACCCTCTTCATAATTCTTAATCATATCATTTTTCTTTATATAATGACATTTGTTCCTCCATATGAACCTAAAATTAAGAGTATTTATAGATTTAATTAGTTTTGGAGGTATGGGCAGAGAAAAGGCTGGATAGATGAGTCTGGACAGACTGTCCATGTTGGTTAGCAAGCTTCTCCCAAACAGAGTTATGTCCCTTTGCAGCCACCTGTTTAAAATTGACTTACACTTTTCTATATTGGCACAGATATTCTTATTTTCTGTTGATGTCTTATCCTTGCAAATTACAATGCCCAGATACTTCACCTCTTTTTTGATCTGTATATTATTTATTGCTTGCAGGGGACACTCATGCAGAGCTAGAATTTAGCATTTATTAATATTCAGCTGTAGGCCAGACGCTTTGGAGAAGTGGTTGATCGCCTGCAAGGCTAAAGGAATCTGGTCCTCATTTCTTAGAAACAGGGTGGTATCATCTGCCAGCTGACTGATTATTATCTGTTCACCCATCACAGTTAACCCCTCAATGTGACTGTTTTTAATCAAAATAGACAACAGCTCAGCAACCATGATGAACAGAAGTGCTGAGCTGCTACATCCCTGCCTTATCCCTCTATTAACCTCAAACCTTAAACATGTACCATGTTCTAGCAAAACAGAGCTGTTAATGTCATTATATAGCATCTCTATAACATTGATAAATTCCTCTCCAAAACCAAAAGACTGCAGAGTTTTTAATATGAACGTATGTTCGACTGAGTCAAATGCTTTGTAAAAATCCAAGAACAGGATGTACCCTCTCTCTTGGATTAATTCACTGTATTCAAGGAGATCCAAAACCAGCCTAATATTGTTATGAATTAGTCTTCCTTTCAAAAAACCTGATTGTGTTTCACTGATAATGTTTGAGATGCCTTTCTTTAGCCTCAGCTACAGCTCCAGACAGGATCTTATAGTCAGTGTTTAGTAAGGTGATGGGTCTTAAATTGTCTAAAATTCTTTTATCCTTACCCGATTTAGGGATCAGGGTTATCAGCCCTTGTTTCATGCTCGGCATCACTTCTTTTTTCTCTATTGATTCCTTTAATGCATCAAACAATAAAGTTCTTAGGTCCTTCCAGAAGAATTGATAAAAATTAGTAGTGAGTCCATCTGTCCCTGGGGACTTGTTTAATGCCATTTTCATGACCACCAAATCCAGTTCCTCAATTTTAAGCTCTGAATCACACAGATCTTTGAACGGCTTGTCAATACATGGGATGAGATTATGAATCTTATCAAAGAAACTATCAGAATCAGCTGCTGAATATTCTGAGGAGTACAATTTGGAATAAAAAAGTGAAGACTTCTTTTTCAATCTTTCTGAAATCTTTACATTCAGTCCCATTTATCAACAAGCTTGAGATTAGATTTCTCTGCTGTCTGCACTTTTCCATCTTACTAAAATATGATGAGTTCTTTTCACCTGCCTCAATCCACTTGGCTCTCGATCTTATAAAGGCACCCTGGGCTTTCTCTAGGTAAAGATCGTCTAATTTAGTTTGTAACTCCATCAATTTATTCTTCTCTTGCACGTTTAGTTTTTCTTTACTACAGCACTGAGTTATTTCACGAAGTAAATTACTTTCATATTCCCGTTTTTCCCTGTTCAGTTCTTTGCAGAATTTTATAGTGAATTCTCTGATTTTGAATTTAATAAGTTCCCATTTCTGTATATTACCCACTACTGAGTCATCATTTTTTATGTCTGTAATTTTATGTCTAATTTTATCACAATACTTGTCCTTATTTAAAAGGCTGGCATTAAATTTCCAATATCCCCTGCTACTACGTTTCATCCTTGTTGGTTCTAAGACAAGATCAATGAAACAGTGATCAGATAGGGGTGCTTTGGAGATTTTAGATTGTCTGAAAAGCCTCCGAAAAGAATCTTGTCTACCCACTGATTAGCCCAAAAGGTAACATCGGCATCCACAGAGTGAGTCTCTTGTAAAAACAGACAGTGACATTTTTGCCCCTTGCAAAATAAAAAAGTGCCTTTCTCTTAACAATTTCCTTCAAACCCCGAACGTTTAATGAACCAAAAGAAATTTTTGAGTGAACCATAATAAGAATATGCTAAGAAAATAACTTTTTTTTTAAAAAAAAGAAAAGAAAAATATATAAACATGAGTTTAAATTGTAACACTTGTCACCAACTCAGTGACTAATAACCTTTAACTTTAAGTAGAACTCTTTTGTCCCATTAATAATATTCCACTGTATACAGTCTTACATCAAGTCTTTCATTCAACGTCGATGATCCTCCGTGCTTCGATGTATCCATGAGGACCCCGGAAAAAGGCCCGTTTCCCAGCCCGTCTGGCTCTGTTCAATTGCGGCCCACAGCCGCCTCCTCTCTTCCCAGTCCTCCCCGCGGCAGTACCTCAGCGAAGTGGAAACCCCCGTTCTTACAGACAGCCGAATCTTTGGGTGCGACGCCCAAATCTCCTCTTTCACATGTCTCAGAGCAAACAGAATGATGATATGTCGGACCTTGTTCTCAATCTTCTTCCCAAGTCTATGCACCACATCCACAGATTCTCTCAGCTTTGATATCATATCAGGTGCGATCTTGCCAAGAATTCCAATAACCAGCGATCTGCCATCTTCATCTCTTTTCTCTTCTAGAATAGAATAGAATAGAATAGAATTCAACTTTATTGTCATTGCACATGCACAGGTACAGGGCAATGAAATGCAGTTTGCATCCATCCAGAAGGTGCTTTAGTGATATAGATATATTACAATATATATTAGCAATAATATAGATGTGTGAGTATATTACAGAAAGGGTCTATTATGGTATGTTATAATGTACACGGTATGAAGTATGTTGTGAATATTCTATAACTATAAGTATGTACAGGCTGTAGTGAGTACAAGCTATGTACAGGCTATGAACAGGATATAAATATGAAAAACTATACAGAATATGAAATAAATAACTTTACAGAATCTGAGATATACAGCTATACAGAAATGTGAACTATGCAAGTTGTAAACAGTTGTAGGATTAAAGATTATCGAATGTACAGAATGATTATTTACACAGAGCTATACAGTAGTGCAGTTAAGATAAGTGAGGGTGTAGATAGTTTCTACAGAGGCTATAGAAAGTGCTAGTGGTTGTGAGTGGTGGTTCAGTCCATGTTATTATTGTGTGTTTGAGGGTACAGTTGTCTGTTGTGTGTGTGTGTAGGTGGTTGTGGGTGTGTGTATGTCCAGTCCATGTGTTTAACGTGGGTCAGATGTCAGGAGGCAGAGTTCAGGAGTCTGACAGCTGTGGGGAAGAAGCTGTTCCGGTACCTGGTGGTCTTAGTCCGGAGGCTCCTGTGGCGCCTCCCAGAGGGCAGGAGGGTGAAGAGTCCATGTGATGGGTGACTGGGGTCTTTGATGATTTTCCCAGCCCTTTTCAGACACCGCTTCCTGTAGATGTATTTTATGGCAGGAAGTGGTGCTCCAGCGATGCGCTGGGCAGTTTTCACGACCCTCTGCAACGCCTTCCGGTCCGAGGCAGAGCAGTTCCCGTACCAGACTGTTATACAGTTGGTCAGGATGCTCTCGATGGTGCAGCGATAGAAGTTCACCAGGATGTCTGAGGACAGGTGGTTCTTCCTCAGAGTCCTCAAGAAGAAGAGGCGCTGGTGAGCCTTCTTGACCAGCTTGGAGCAGTTGGTCGTCCAGAGATCCTCGGAGATGTGGACTCCCAGGAACTTGAAGCTGCTCACACGCTCCACAGCCGTCCCCTTAATGTGGATGGGTGGATGTGGGTCAGCATTCCTCCTGTAGTCCACGATGAGCTCCTTGGTCTTCTCGGTGTTAAGCAGCAGGTTGTTTCTGTCGCACCACTCAGCCAGACGATCCACCTCCTCCCTGTAGGCGGCCTCATCGTTGTCACTGATGAGGCCAATCACCGTGGTGTCATCTGCAAACTTAATGATGGTGTTGGAACCATCAGCAGGTCTGCAGTCGTGGGTGAAGAGGGAGTAGAGGAAAGGGCTCATCACACAGCCTTGTGGTACACCGGTGTTCATTGTGATGGTAGATGAGCAGTGGTTATCCAGCCGGACGTGTTGGGGGCGGTTGGTCAGGAAGTCCAGTAACCATTTGCAGATGAGGGAACTGATGCCCAGGTCTGTCAGTTTCCTGATGATTTGCATAAAGTCTTAATATGCAGATTCTCAGGACCATTGATCAACAAC